>NW_026891489.1:0-11903 GCF_015708825.2 Lethenteron reissneri
AATATCGTCCGAACGTCACGAAACTTCCACACGCTTTTCCAGCACACATAGACCCCATCAAACGGTAGAAATTGGCCGGGATTGCTCTCATGTGCGTTACGGGGCCTCGTTTCTCTCGCTCCGAATTCCCTGGAGCTGGCAAAACGCTCATTATAGTGTCGCCAAATATCGTCCGAACGTCACGAAACTTCCACACGCTTTTCCAGCACACATAGACCCCATCAAACGGTAGAAATTGGCCGGGATTGCTCTCATGTGCGTTACGGGGCCTCGTTTCTCTCGCTCCGAATTCCCTGGAGCTGGCAAAACGCTCATTATAGTGTCGCCAAATATCGTCCGAACGTCACGAAACTTCCACACGCTTTTCCAGCACATAGACCCCATCAAACGGTAGAAATTGGCCGGGATTGCTCTCATGTGCGTTACGGGGCCTCGTTTCTCTCGCTCCGAATTCCCTGGAGCTGGGAAATCGCTCATTTAGTGTCGCCAAATATCGTAGGAACGTCACGAACCTTCCACACGCTTTTCCAGCAGATTTGCTCGCACCAAAAAACTTCAAATTTTACACAAGACCCCATCAAACGGTAGAAATTGGCCGGGATTGCTCTCATGTGCGTTACGGGGCCTCGTTTCTCTCGCTCCGAATTCCCCGGAGCTGGCAAAACGCTCATTATAGTGTCGCCAAATATCGTCCGAACGTCACGAAACTTCCACACGCTTTTCCAGCACACATAGACCCCATAAACGGTAGAAATTGGCCGGGATTGCTCTCATGTGCGTTACGGGGCCTCGTTTCTCTCGCTCCGAATTCCTGGAGCTGGCAAAACGCTCATTATAGTGTCGCCAAATATCGTCCGAACGTCACGAAACTTCCACACGCTTTTCCAGCACACATAGACCCCATCAAACGGTAGAAATTGGCCGGGATTGCTCTCATGTGCGTTACGGGGCCTCGTTCTCTCGCTCCGAATTCCCTGGAGCTGGCAAAACGCTCATTATAGTGTCGCCAAATATCGTCCGAACGTCACGAAACTTCCACACGCTTTTCCAGCACACATAGACCCCATCAAACGGTAGAAATTGGCCGGGATTGCTCTCATGTGCGTTACGGGGCCTCGTTTCTCTCGCTCCGAATTCCCTGGAGCTGGGAAATCGCTCATTTTAGTGTCGCCAAATATCGTACGAACGTCACGAACTTCCACACGCTTTCCAGCAGATTTCTCGTGCACCAAAAAAAGTCAAAATTTTACACACAGACCCCATCAAACGGTAGAAATTGGCCGGGATTGCTCTCATGTGCGTTACGGGCCATCGTTTCTTTCGCTCCGAATTCCCTGGAGCTGGCAAAACGCTCATTTATTGTCGCCAAATATCGTCCGAACGTCACGAAACTTCCACACGCCTTTCCAGCAGATTTGCTCGTGCACCAAAAAAGTCAAAATTTTTACACATAGACCCATCAAACGGTAGAAATTGGCCGGGATTGCTCTCATGTGCGTTACGGGCTCGTTCTCTCGCTCCGAATTCCCTGGAGCTGGCAAACGCTCATTATTGTCGCCAAATATCGTCCGAACGTCACGAAACTTCCACACGCTTTCCAGCACACATAGACCCCATCAAACGGTAGAAATTGGCCGGGATTGCTCTCATGTGCGTTACGGGGCCTCGTTTCTCTCGCTCCGAATTCCCTGGAGCTGGGAAACGCTCATTTTAGTGTCGCCAAATATCGTCGAACGTCACGAAACCTTCCACACGCTTTCCAGCAGATTTGCTCGTGCACCAAAAAACGTCAAAATTTTACACATAGACCCCATCAAACGGTAGAAATTGGCCGGGATTGCTCTCATGTGCGTTACGGGGCCTCGTTTCTCTCGCTCCGAATTCCCTGGAGCTGGAAACGCTCATTATAGTGTCGCCAAATATCGTCCGAACGTCACGAACTTCCACACGCTTTTCCAGCACACATAGACCCCATAAACGGTAGAAATTGGCCGGGATTGCTCTCATGTGCGTTACGGGGCCTCGTTTCTCTCGCTCCGAATTCCTGGAGCTGGCAAAACGCTCATTATAGTGTCGCCAAATATCGTCCGAACGTCACGAAACTTCCACACGCTTTTCCAGCACACATAGACCCCATCAAACGGTAGAAATTGGCCGGGATTGCTCTCATGTGCGTTACGGGGCCTCGTTTCTCTCGCTCCGAATTTCCTGGAGCTGGCAAAACGCTCATTATAGTGTCGCCAAATATCGTCCGAACGTCACGAAACTTCCACACGCTTTTCCAGCACACATAGACCCATCAAACGGTAGAAATTGGCCGGGATTGCTCTCATGTGAGTTACGGGGCCTCGTTTCTCTCGCTCCGAATTCCCTGAAGCTGGGAAATCGCTCATTATAGTGTCGCCAAATATCGTCCGAACGTCACGAAACTTCCACACGCTTTTCCAGCACACATAGACCCCATCAAACGGTAGAAATTGGCCGGGATTGCTCTCATGTGAGTACGGGGCCTCGTTCTCTCGCTCCGAATTCCCTGAAGCTGGGAAATCGCTCATTTAGTGTCGCCAAATATCGTCCGAACGTCACGAACTTCCACACGCTTTTCCAGCATTGCTCGTGCACCAAAAAGTCAAAATTTTTACATAGACCCCATCAAACGGTAGAAATTGGCCGGGATTGCTCTCATGTGAGTTACGGGGCCTCGTTTCTCTCGCTCCGAATTCCCTGAAGCTGGGAAATCGCTCATTTGTGTCGCCAAATATCGTCGAACGTCACGAACTTCCACACGCTTTTCCAGCAGATTTGCTCGTGCACCAAAAAAGTCAAAATTTTTACACACAGACCCCATCAAACGGTAGAAATTGGCCGGGATTGCTCTCATGTGAGTTACGGGGCCTCGTTTCTCTCGCTCCGAATTCCCTGAAGCTGGGAAATCGCATTTGTGTCGCCAAATATCGTCCGAACGTCACGAACTTCCACACGCTTTTCCAGCAGATTTGCTCGTGCACCAAAAAAGTCAAATTTTACACAGACCCATCAAACGGTAGAAATTGGCCGGGATTGCTCTCATGTGCGTTACGGGGCCTCGTTTCTCTCGCTCCGAATTCCCTGGAGCTGGCAAAACGCTCATTATAGTGTCGCCAAATATCGTCCGAACGTCACGAAACTTCCACACGCTTTTCCAGCACACATAGACCCCATCAAACGGTAGAAATGGCCGGGATTGCTCTCAGTGCGTTACGGGGCCTCGTTTCTCTCGCTCCGAATTCCCTGGAGCTGGCAAAACGTCATTATAGTGTCGCCAAATATCGTCCGAACGTCACGAAACTTCCACACGCTTTTCCAGCACACATAGACCCCATCAAACGGTAGAAATTGGCCGGGATTGCTCTCATGTGCGTTACGGGCCTCGTTTCTCTCGCTCCGAATTCCCTGGAGCTGGCAAAACGCTCATTATAGTGTCGCCAAATATCGTCGAACGTCACGAAACTTCCACACGCTTTTCCAGCACACATAGACCCCATCAAACGGTAGAAATTGGCCGGGATGCTCTCATGTGCGTTACGGGGCCTCGTTTCTCTCGCTCCGAATTCCCTGGAGCTGGAAATCGCTCATTATAGTGTCGCCAAATATCGTCCGAACGTCACGAAACTTCCACACGCTTTTCCAGCACACATAGACCCCATCAAACGGTAGAAATTGGCCGGGATTGCTCTCATGTGCGTTACGGGGCCTCGTTCTCTCGCTCCGAATTCCCTGGAGCTGGGAAATCGCTCATTTTAGTGTCGCCAAATATCGTAGGAACGTCACGAAACTTCCACACGCTTTCCAGCAGATTTTCTCGTGCACCAAAAAGTCAAAATTTTTACACACAGACCCCATCAAACGGTAGAAATTGGCCGGGATTGCTCTCATGTGAGTTACGGGGCCTCGTTCTCTCGCTCCGAATTCCCTGGAGGGCATCGCATTTATGTGTCGCCAAATATCGTACGAACGTCACGAACTTCCACACGCTTTTCCAGCAGATTTGCTCGTGCACCAAAAACGTCAAATTTTTACACATAGACCCCATCAAACGGTAGAAATTGGCCGGGATTGCTCTCATGTGCGTTACGGGGCCTCGTTTCTCTCGCTCCCGAATTCCCTGGAGCTGGCAAAACGCTCATTATAGTGTCGCCAAATATCGTCCGAACGTCACGAAACTTCCACACGCTTTTCCAGCACACATAGACCCCATAAAACGGTAGAAATGGCCGGGATTGCTCTCATGTGCGTTACGGGGGCCTCGTTTCTCTCGCTCCGATTCCCTGAGCTGGCAAAACGCTCATTATAGTGTCGCCAAATATCGTCGAACGTCACGAAACTTCCACACGCTTTTCCAGCACACATAGACCCCATCAAACGGTAGAAATTGGCCGGGATTGCTCTCATGTGCGTTACGGGCCTCGTTTCGCTCCGCTACGATTCCCTGGAGCTGGGAAACGTCATTTTAGTGTCGCCAAATATCGTACGAACGTCACGAACCTTCCACACGCTTTTCCAGCAGATTTTCTCGTGCACCAAAAAAAGTCAAAATTTTTACACACAGACCCATCAAACGGTAGAAATTGGCCGGGATGCTCATGTGCGTTACGGAGCATCGTTTTTCGCTCCGAATTCCCTGGAGCTGGCAAAACGCTCTTTATGTCGCCAAATATGGCCGAACGTCACGAAACTTCCACACGCCTTTCCAGCATTTGCTCGTGCACCAAAAAAAGTCAAAATTTTACACATAGACCCCATCAAACGGTAGAAATGGCCGGATGCTCTCATGTGCGTTCGGGAGCTCGTTTCTTCGCTCCGAATTCCCTGGAGAGCTGGCAAAACGCTCATTTAGTGTCGCCCAAATATCGTCCGAACGTCACGAAACTTCCACACGCTTTTCCAGCACACATAGACCCCATCAAACGGTAGAAATTGGCCGGGATTGCTTCATGTGCGTTACGGGGCCTCGTTCTCTCGCTCCGAATTCCCTGGAGCTGGGAAATCGCTCATTTAGTGTCGCCAAATATCGTAGGAACGTCACGAACCTTCCACACGCTTTCCAGCAGATTTGCTCGTGCACCAAAAAACGTCAAAATTTTTACACAGACCCCATCAAACGGTAGAAATTGGCCGGGATTGCTCTCATGTGCGTACGGGCCTCGTTTCTCTCGCTCCGAATTCCCTGGAGCTGGCAAAACGCTCATTATAGTGTCGCCAAATATCGTCCGAACGTCACGAACTTCCACAGCTTTCCAGCACACTAGACCCCATAAACGGTAGAAATTGGCCGGGATTGCTCTCATGTGCGTTACGGGCCTCGTTTCTCTCGCTCCGAATTCCCTGGAGCTGGCAAAACGCTCATTATAGTGTCGCCAAATATCGTCCGAACGTCACGAAACTTCCACACGCTTTTCCAGCACACATAGACCCCATCAAACGGTAGAAATTGGCCGGGATTGCTCTCATGTGCGTTACGGCATCGTTTCTCTCGCTCCGAATTCCCTGGAGCTGGCAAAACGCTCATTAGTGTCGCCAAATATCGTCCGAACGTCACGAAACTTCCACACGCTTTTCCAGCACACATAGACCCCATCAAACGGTAGAAATTGGCCGGGATTGCTCTCATGTGCGTTACGGGCCTCGTTTCTCTCGCTCCGAATTCCCTGAGCTGGGAAACGCTCATTATAGTGTCGCCAAATATCGTCCGAACGTCACGAAACTTCCACACGCTTTTCCAGCACACATAGACCCCATCAAACGGTAGAAATTGGCCGGGATTGCTCTCATGTGCGTTACGGGCCTCGTTTCTCTCGCTCCGAATTCCTGAGCTGGGAAATCGCTCATTTTGTGTCGCCAAATATCGTAGAACGTCACGAACCTTCCACACGCTTTTCCAGCAGATTTGCTCGTGCACCAAAAAAGTCAAAATTTTACACAGACCCCATCAAACGGTAGAAATTGGCCGGGATTGCTCTCATGTGTTACGGGCCGTTTCTCTCGCTCCGAATTCCCTGGAGCTGGGAAACGCTCATTATAGTGTCGCCAAATCGTCCGAACGTCACGAAACTTCCACACGCCTTTCCAGCAGATTTTCGTGCACCAAAAAAAGTCAAATTTTACACACAGACCCCATCAAACGGTAGAAATTGGCCGGGATTGCTCTCATGTGCGTTACGGGCCTCGTTTCTCTCGCTCCGAATTCCCTGAAGCTGGGAAATCGCATTTTGTGTCGCCAAATATCGTACGAACGTCACGAACTTCCACACGCTTTTCCAGCAGATTTGCTCGTGCACCAAAAAAGTCAAAATTTTTACACACAGACCCCATCAAACGGTAGAAATTGGCCGGGATTGCTCTCATGTGCGTTACGGGGCCTCGTTTCTCTCGCTCCGAATTCCCTGGAGCTGGCAAAACGCTCATTATAGTGTCGCCAAATATCGTCCGAACGTCACGAAACTTCCACACGCTTTTCCAGCACACATAGACCCCATCAAACGGTAGAAATTGGCCGGGATTGCTCTCATGTGCGTTACGGGGCCTCGTTTCTCTCGCTCCGAATTCCCTGGAGCTGGCAAAACGCTCATTATAGTGTCGCCAAATATCGTCCGAACGTCACGAAACTTCCACACCAGCTTTTCCAGCACACATAGACCCCATCAAACGGTAGAAATTGGCCGGGATTGCTCTCATGTGCGTTACGGGGCCTCGTTTCTCTCGCTCCGAATTCCCTGGAGCTGGCAAAACGCTCATTATAGTGTCGCCAAATATCGTCCGAACGTCACGAAACTTCCACACGCTTTTCCAGCACACATAGACCCCATCAAACGGTAGAAATTGGCCGGGATTGCTCTCATGTGCGTTACGGGGCCTCGTTTCTCTCGCTCCGAATTCCCTGGAGCTGGGAAATCGCTCATTTAGTGTCGCCAAATATCGTAGAACGTCACGAACCTTCCACACGCTTTTCCAGCAGATTTGCTCGTGCACCAAAAACTCAAAATTTTACACATAGACCCCATCAAACGGTAGAAATTGGCCGGGATTGCTCTCATGTGCGTTACGGGGCCTCGTTTCTCTCGCTCCGAATTCCCTGGAGCTGGCAAAACGCTCATTATAGTGTCGCCAAATATCGTCCGAACGTCACGAAACTTCCACACGCTTTTCCAGCACACATAGACCCCATCAAACGGTAGAAATTGGCCGGGATTGCTCTCATGTGCGTTACGGGGCCTCGTTTCTCTCGCTCCGAATTCCTGGAGCTGGCAAACGCTCATTATAGTGTCGCCAAATATCGTCCGAACGTCACGAAACTTCCACACGCTTTTCCAGCACACATAGACCCCATCAAACGGTAGAAATTGGCCGGGATTGCTCTCATGTGCGTTACGGGGCCTCGTTTCTCTCGCTCCGAATTCCCTGGCTGGCAAAACGCTCATTATAGTGTCGCCAAATATCGTCCGAACGTCACGAAACTTCCACACGCTTTTCCAGCACACATAGACCCCATCAAACGGTAGAAATTGGCCGGGATTGCTCTCATGTGCGTTACGGGGCCTCGTTTCTCTCGCTCCGAATTCCTGGAGCTGGGAAATCGCTCATTTTAGTGTCGCCAAATATCGTAGGAACGTCACGAACCTTCCACACGCTTTTCCAGCAGATTTGCTCGTGCACCAAAAAACTTCAAAATTTTTACACATAGACCCCATCAAACGGTAGAAATTGGCCGGGATTGCTCTCATGTGAGTTACGGGGCCTCGTTTCTCTCGCTCCGAATTCCCTGAAGCTGGGAAATCGCTCATTATAGTGTCGCCAAATATCGTTCGAACGTCACGAAACTTCCACACGCTTTTCCAGCACACATAGACCCCATCAAACGGTAGAAATTGGCCGGGATTGCTCTCATGTGCGTTACGGGGCCTCGTTTCTCTCGCTCCGAATTCCCTGGAGCTGGGAAATCGCTCATTTAGTGTCGCCAAATATCGTAGGAACGTCACGAACCTTCCACACGCTTTTCCAGCAGATTTGCTCGTGCACCAAAAAACTTCAAAATTTTTACACATAGACCCCATCAAACGGTAGAAATTGGCCGGGATTGCTCTCATGTGAGTTACGGGCCTCGTTTCTCTCGCTCCGAATTCCCTGAAGCTGGGAAATCGCTCATTATAGTGTCGCCAAATATCGTCGAACGTCACGAAACTTCCACACGCTTTTCCAGCACACATAGACCCCATCAAACGGTAGAAATTGGCCGGGATTGCTCTCATGTGCGTTACGGGGCTCGTTTCTCTCGCTCCGAATTCCCTGGAGCTGGCAAAACGCTCATTATAGTGTCGCCAAATATGGTCCGAACGTCACGAACTTCCACACGCCTTTCCAGCAGATTTGCTCGTGCACCAAAAAAAGTCAAAATTTTTACACATAGACCCCATCAAACGGTAGAAATTGGCCGGGATTGCTCTCATGTGCGTTACGGGGCCTCGTTTCTCTCGCTCCGAATTCCCTGGAGCTGGCAAAACGCTCATTATGTGTCGCCAAATATCGTCCGAACGTCACGAAACTTCCACACGCTTTTCCAGCACACATAGACCCCATCAAACGGTAGAAATTGGCCGGGATTGCTCTCATGTGCGTTACGGGGCCTCGTTTCTCTCGCTCCGAATTCCTGGCTGGGAAATCGCTCATTTAGTGTCGCCAAATATCGTAAACGTCACGAAACCTTCCACACGCTTTCCAGCAGATTTGCTCGTGCACCAAAAAAGTCAAAATTTTTACACACAGACCCCATCAAACGGTAGAAATTGGCCGG
Source organism: Lethenteron reissneri (assembly GCF_015708825.2). Lineage (NCBI taxonomy): Eukaryota > Metazoa > Chordata > Hyperoartia > Petromyzontiformes > Petromyzontidae > Lethenteron > Lethenteron reissneri. The sequence continues at coordinate 8,828 of NW_026891489.1, forward strand.
GATTGCTCTCATGTGAGTTACGGGGCCTCGTTCTCTCGCTCCGAATTCCCTGAAGCTGGCAAATCGCTCATATGTCGCCAAATATCGTCGTCCGAACGTCACGAAACTTCCACACGCCTTTCCAGCAGATTTTCGTGCACCAAAAAAAGTCAAAATTTTACACACAGACCCCATCAAACGGTAGAAATTGGCCGGGATTGCTCTCATGTGAGTTACGGGGCCTCGTTTCTCTCGCTCCGAATTCCCTGAGCTGGCAAATCGCAATTTTGTCGCCAAATATCGTACGAACGTCACGAACCTTCCACACGCTTTTCCAGCAGATTTGCTCGTGCACCAAAACGTCAAAATTTTTACACATAGACCCCATCAAACGGTAGAAATTGGCCGGGATTGCTCTCATGTGCGTTACGGGGCCTCGTTTCTCTCGCTCCGAATTCCCTGGAGCTGGCAAAACGCTCATTATAGTGTCGCCAAATATCGTCCGAACGTCACGAAACTTCCACACGCTTTTCCAGCACACATAGACCCCATAAACGGTAGAAATTGGCCGGGATTGCTCTCATGTGCGTTACGGGGCCTCGTTTCTCTCGCTCCGAATTCCCTGGAGCTGGCAAAACGCTCATTATAGTGTCGCCAAATATCGTCCGAACGTCACGAAACTTCCACACGCTTTTCCAGCACACATAGACCCCATCAAACGGTAGAAATTGGCCGGGATTGCTCTCATGTGCGTTACGGGGCCTCGTTTCTCTCGCTCCGAATTCCCTGGAGCTGGCAAAACGCTCATTATAGTGTCGCCAAATATCGTCCGAACGTCACGAAACTTCCACACGCTTTTCCAGCACACATAGACCCCATCAAACGGTAGAAATTGGCCGGGATTGCTCTCATGTGCGTTACGGGGCCTCGTTTCTCTCGCTCCGAATTCCCTGGAGCTGGGAAATCGCTCATTATAGTGTCGCCAAATATCGTCCGAACGTCACGAACTTCCACACGCTTTTCCAGCAGATTCCACACACACATAGACCCCATCAAACGGTAGAAATTGGCCGGGATTGCTCTCATGTGCGTTACGGGGCCTCGTTTCTCTCGCTCCGAATTCCCTGGAGCTGGCAAAACGCTCATTATAGTGTCGCCAAATATCGTCCGAACGTCACGAAACTTCCACACGCTTTTCCAGCACACATAGACCCCATCAAACGGTAGAAATTGGCCGGGATTGCTCTCATGTGTTACGGGGCCTCGTTTCTCTCGCTCCGAATTCCCTGAAGCTGGGAAACGCTCATTATAGTGTCGCCAAATATCGTCCGAACGTCACGAAACTTCCACACTTTTCCAGCACCATAGACCCCATCAAACGGTAGAAATTGGCCGGGATTGCTCTCATGTGCGTTACGGGGCCTCGTTTCTCTCGCTCCGAATTCCCTGGAGCTGGAAATCGCTCATTTAGTGTCGCCAAATATCGTAACGTCACGAACCTTCCACACGCTTTTCCGCACAAAAACCAAATTTTTAGACCCCATCAACGGTAGAAATTGGCCGGGATTGCTCTCATGCGTTACGGGGCCTCGTTTCTCTCGCTCCGAATTCCCTGGAGCTGGGAAACGCTCATTAGTGTCGCCAAATATCGTCCGAACGTCACGAAACTTCCACACCTTTCCAGCAGATTTTCTCGTGCACAAAAAAAGTCAAAATTTTTACACAGACCCATCAAACGGTAGAAATTGGCCGGGATTGCTCTCATGTGCGTTACGGGCCTCGTTTCTCTCGCTCCGAATTCCCTGAGCTGGCAAAACGCTCATTTTTTGTCGCCAAATATGTCGAACGTCACGAACTTCCACACGCTTTTCAGCAGATTTGCTCGTGCACCAAAAAGTCAAAATTTTTACACTAGACCCCATCAAACGGTAGAAATTGGCCGGGATTGCTCTCATGTGCGTTACGGGCCTCGTTTCTTCGCTCCGAATTCCCTGGAGCTGGCAAAACGCTCATTTAGTGTCGCCAAATATCGTCCGAACGTCACGAAACTTCCACACGCTTTTCCAGCACACATAGACCCCATCAAACGGTAGAAATTGGCCGGGATTGCTCTCATGTGCGTTACGGGGCCTCGTTTCTCTCGCTCCGAATTCCCTGGAGCTGGCAAATCGCTCATTTAGTGTCGCCAAATATCGTAGAACGTCACGAAACTTCCACACGCTTTTCCAGCAGATTTCTCGTGCACCAAAAAACTCAAAATTTTACCATACCCCATCAAACGGTAGAAATTGGCCGGGATTGCTCTCATGTGCGTTACGGGCCTCGTTTCTCTCGCTCCGAATTCCCTGAAGCTGGCAAAACGCTCATTATTGTCGCCAAATATCGTCGAACGTCACGAAACTTCCACACGCTTTTCCAGCACCATAGACCCCATCAAACGGTAGAAATTGGCCGGGATTGCTCTCATGTGCGTTACGGGCCTCGTCTCTCGCTCCGAATTCCCTGGCTGGAAATCGTCATTTAGTGTCGCCAAATATCGTAGAACGTCACGAACCTTCCACACGCTTTCCAGCAGATTTGCTCGTGCACCAAAAAATTCAAAATTTTTACACATAGACCCCATCAAACGGTAGAAATTGGCCGGGATTGCTCTCATGTGCGTTACGGGCCTCGTTTCTCTCGCTCCGAATTCCCTGGAGCTGGCAAACGCTCATTTAGTGTCGCCAATATCGTCCGAACGTCACGAACCTTCCACACGCTTTCCAGCAGATTTGCTCGTGCACCAAAAAACGTCAAAATTTTTACACACATAGACCCCATCAAACGGTAGAAATGGCCGGATTGCTCTCATGTGCGTTACGGGGCCTCGTTTCTCTCGCTCCGAATTCCCTGAGCTGGCAAAACGCTCATTTTTGTGTCGCCAAATATCCGAACGTCACGAAACTTCCACACGCCTTTCCAGCATTTCTCGTGCACCAAAAAAGTCAAAATTTTTACACACAGACCCCATCAAACGGTAGAAATTGGCCGGGATTGCTCTCATGTGCGTTACGGAGCCTCGTTTCTCTCGCTCCGAATTCCCTGGAGCTGGGCAAAT
>NW_026891490.1:0-23957 GCF_015708825.2 Lethenteron reissneri
ATTGCTCTCATGTGCGTTACGGGGCCTCGTTTCTCCTCGCTCCGAATTCCCTGGAAGCTGGGAAATCAGCACGGCTCTTTAGTGTCGCCAAATATCGTACGAACGTCACGAACCGCCACAGGCTTTCCCCAGCAGATTTCTCGTGCACCAAAAAAGTCAAAATTTTTACACATAGACCCCATCAAACTGTAGAAATTGGCCGGGATTGCTCTCAGTGGCGTTACGGGGCCTCGTTTCTCTCGCTCCGAATTCCCTGGAGCTGGCAAAACGCTCATTTAGTGTCGCCAAATATCGTCCGAACGTCACGAAACTTCCACACGCTTTCCCAGCAGATTTGCTCGTGCACCAAAAAAAGTCAAAATTTTTACACATAGACCCCATCAAACGGTAGAAATTGGCCGGGATTGCTCTCATGTGCGTTACGGGGCCTCGTTTCTCTCGCTCCGAATTCCCTGGAGCTGGCAAAACGCTCATTTTAGTGTCGCCAAATATCGTCCGAACGTCACGAAACTTCCACACGCTTTCCCAGCAGATTTGCTCGTGCACCAAAAAAAGTCAAAATTTTTACACATAGACCCCATCAAACGGTAGAAATTGGCCGGGATTGCTCTCATGTGCGTTACGGGGCCTCGTTTCTCTCGCTCCGAATTCCCTGGAGCTGGCAAAACGCTCATTATAGTGTCGCCAAATATCGTCCGAACGTCACGAAACTTCCACACGCTTTCCCAGCAGATTGCCAGCCAAATTTACACATAGACCCCATCAAGACGGTAGAATTGGCCGGGATTGCTCTCATGTGCGTTACTGGGCCCTCGTTTCTCTCGCTCCGAATTCCCTGGAAGCTGGACAAAATCGCTAATTATACTTGTATCGCCATATATATCGTACGAAACGTCACGAAACGATCCACAAGCTCTTTCCACAGCAGATTTGCTCGTGCACCAAAAAAAGTAAACAATTATTTATCACATAGACCGCCATCAAACGGTATCAATTGGCCCGGGATTGCTCTCATGTGCGTTACGGGGCCCTCGTTTCTCTCGCTCTCCGAATTCCCTGGATCTGGGCAAAATCGCTCATTATGTGTCGCCAATATCGTACGAACGTCACGAACCTGCCACAACGCTTTCCAGCAGATGTTGCTCGTGCACCGCAAAAAAGTCAAAAAATTTTTACAACATAGACCCATCAAAACGGTAGAAATTGGCCGGGATTGCTCGCATGTGCGTTACGGGGCCTCGTTTCTCTCGCTCCGAATTCCCTGAAGCTGGGAAATCGCAATTTTTGTGTCGCCAAATATCGTACGAACGTCACGAACCGTCCACAGGCTTTTCCAGCAGATTTGCATCGTGCACCAAAAAAAGTCAAAATTTTTACACATAGACCCCATCAAACGGTAGAAATTGCCGGGATTGCTCTCATGTGCGTTACGGGGCCTCGTTTCTCTCGCTCCGAATTCCCTGGAGCTGGCAAAACGCTCATTTAGTGTCGCCAAATATCGTCCGAACGTCACGAAACTTCCACACGCTTTCCCAGCAGATTTGCTCGTGCACCAAAAAAAGTCAAAATTTTTACACATAGACCCCATCAAACGGTAGAAAATTGGCCGGGATTGCTCTCATGTGCGTTACGGGGCCTCGTTTCTCTCGCTCCGAATTCCCTGGAGCTGGCAAAACGCTCATTATAGTGTCGCCAAATATCGTCCGAACGTCACGAAACTTCCACACGCTTTTCCAGCACACATAGACCCCATCAAACGGTAGAAATTGGCCGGGATTGCTCTCATGTGCGTTACGGGGCCTCGTTTCTCTCGCTCCGAATTCCCTGGAGCTGGCAAAACGCTCATTATAGTGTCGCCAAATATCGTCCGAACGTCACGAAACTTCCACACGCTTTCCAGCAGATTTGCTCGTGCACCAAAAAAAGTCAAAATTTTTACACATAGACCCCATCAAACGGTAGAAATTGGCCGGGATTGCTCTCATGTGCGTTACGGGGCCTCGTTTCTCTCGCTCCGAATTCCCTGGAGCTGGCAAATCGCTCATTTTAGTGTCGCCAAATATCGTCCGAACGTCACGAAACTTCACACGCTTTCCAGCAGATTTGCTCGTGCACCAAAAAAAGTCAAAATTTTTACACATAGACCCCATCAAACGGTAGAAATTGGCCGGGATTGCTCTCATGTGCGTTACGGGGCCTCGTTTCTCTCGCTCCGAATTCCCTGAAGCTGGGAAAATCGCAATTTTAGTGTCGCCAATATCGTACGAACGTCACGAAACCGTCCACAGGCTTTTCCAGCAGATTTGCTCGTGCACCAAAAAAAGTCAAAATTTTTACACATAGACCCCATCAAACGGTAGAAATTGGCCGGGATTGCTCTCATGTGCGTTACGGGGCCTCGTTTCTCTCGCTCCGAATTCCCTGGAGCTGGCAAAACGCTCATTATAGTGTCGCCAAATATCGTCCGAACGTCACGAAACTTCCACACGCTTTTCCAGCACACATAGACCCCATAAAACGGTAGAAATTGGCCGGGTTTGCTCTCACGTGCGTTACGGGGCCTCGTTTCTCTCGCTCCGAATTCCCTGAAGCTGGGAAATCGCAATTTTTTGTGTCGCCAAATATCGTACGAACATCACGAACCGTCCACAGGCTTTTCCAGCAGATTTGCACGTGCACCAAAAAAAGTCAAAATTTTTACACATAGACCCCATCAAACGGTAGAAATTGGCCGGGATTGCTCTCATGTGCGTTACGGGGCCTCGTTTCTCTCGCTCCGAATTCCCTGGAGCTGGCAAAACGCTCATTTTAGTGTCGCCAAATATCGTCCGAACGTCACAAAACTTCCACACGCTTTCCCAGCAGATTTGCTCGTGCACCAAAAAAAGTCAAAATTTTTACACATAGACCCCATCAAACGGTAGAAATTGGCCGGGATTGCTCTCATGTGCGTTACGGGGCCTCGTTTCTCTCGCTCCGAATTCCCTGGAGCTGGCAAAACGCTCATTATAGTGTCGCCAAATATCGTCCGAACGTCACGAAACTTCCACACGCTTTTCCAGCACACATAGACCCCATCAAACGGTAGAAATTGGCCGGGATTGCTCTCATGTGCGTTATGGGGCCTCGTTTCTCTCGCTCCGAATTCCCTGGAGCTGGCAAAACGCTCATTATAGTGTCGCCAAATATCGTCCGAACGTCACGAAACTTCCACACGCTTTTCCAGCACACATAGACCCCATCAAACGGTAGAAATTGGCCGGGATTGCTCTCATGTGCGTTACGGGGCCTCGTTTCTCTCGCTCCGAATTCCCTGGAGCTGGCAAAACGCTCATTATAGTGTCGCCAAATATCGTCCGAACGTCACGAAACTTCCACACGCTTTTCCAGCACACATAGACCCCATCAACGGTAGAAATTGGCCGGGATTGCTCTCATGTGCGTTACGGGGCCTCGTTTCTCTCGCTCCGAATTCCCTGAAGCTGGGAAATCGCAATTTTTGTGTCGCCAAATATCGTACGAACGTCACGAACCGTCCACAGGCTTTTCCAGCAGATTTGCTCGTGCACCAAAAAAAGTCAAAATTTTTACACATAGACCCCATCAAACGGTAGAAATTGGCCGGGATTGCTCTCATGTGCGTTACGGGGCCTCGTTTCTCTCGCTCCGAATTCCCTGGAGCTGGCAAAACGCTCATTTTAGTGTCGCCAAATATCGTCCGAACGTCACGAAACTTCCACACGCTTTCCCAGCAGATTTGCTCGTGCACCAAAAAAAGTCAAAATTTTTACACATAGACCCCATCAAACGGTAGAAATTGGCCGGGATTGCTCTCATGTGCGTTACGGGGCCTCGTTTCTCTCGCTCCGAATTCCCTGGAGCTGGCAAAACGCTCATTATAGTGTCGCCAAATATCGTCCGAACGTCACGAAACTTCCACACGCTTTCCCAGCAGATTTGCTCGTGCACCAAAAAAAGTCAAAATTTTTACACATAGACCCCATCAAACGGTAGAAATTGGCCGGGATTGCTCTCATGTGCGTTACGGGGCCTCGTTTCTCTCGCTCCGAATTCCCTGGAGCTGGCAAAACGCTCATTTTAGTGTCGCCAAATATCGTCCGAACGTCACGAAACTTCCACACGCTTTCCCAGCAGATTTGCTCGTGCACCAAAAAAAGTCAAAATTTTTACACATAGACCCCATCAAACGGTAGAAATTGGCCGGGATTGCTCTCATGTGCGTTACGGGGCCTCGTTTCTCTCGCTCCGAATTCCCTGAAGCTGGGAAATCGCAATTTTTTGTGTCGCCAAATATCGTACGAACGTCACGAACCGTCCACAGGCTTTTCCAGCAGATTTGCACGTGCACCAAAAAAAGTCAAAAATTTTACACATATGAAGTATGGGAATTGACGGCAGGAACTTCTTGACGGGTAACACACTTTTATTAAATCCTTTAGGTATCACAATACAACGTGTGGTCTCTCTTCTTCCTCCGACACACTCCACTAATCTCGTGTAAGCTCTAGGCCTCTGGCTACACCCGATACACTTGACTCGTGTAGACCCTATGCCTCTGGCTACACACAATATACTCGACTCGTGTAAGCCCTATGCCTCTGGCTACACAATACACTCGACTCGTGTAAGCCCTATGGCTACACCCACTACACTTGTGGTGCCACAACGACGGGGCCGCTCTGCCGAACCAGGGAGCCGCCCGGCTTCCCCCACCGCACTGCCCCCCATCACCCGCCCCACATAAGCACACACCCGCACGCATTCCCCCCCCCCATAGAGCTGGAAGGGAAGGTCACCTGATCGACCGGTTTTTATCCGAGAGACCCTTATCGGGATTAATTCTCACGGTTTCCGGCGATCAGGGAATTGGATGACCTCCCCGTGCTACGTGGCACCGCGGCGCTGCGGCCGGCCTTAATATGGTAGGTCGTGGCGTGGGGCATTCGGCCACCGCGGTTGAGGCGCATTTCCCCCCACACACACTCCCACGGGTCGACGGGGCGAGCAGGGGAGGCACGGGACAGCATGAATAGCGGGGTCACAGGGGCTGTTGCGCATAGTCATGGAGGGTTGGGATAATTGCGCTTGAGCGCGCAGGCCCCATTGTTAGGGAGGGTAAGGGATTAAGTAGGATTTACGCCTTGCACGCGGCACACTGATTAGCATATCAACAGCACCCAGAACCGCCGTGCGCGTGCCAGAGGATCGCGAGCCCATTGTTTAGCGCAGCATCCCCTTGAAGGTAGGGAGGATAAATAGAGGGGCGCAGAGGGAAAATAGCTCCCTTCTCTCCAGGCCAGCGGACCAGCAGGACTTCCAGCCAGCGACCCGGACGTCCGTGCGACGCATCGAGGTACGCTGTTAGCGCAGAGAGCAGCGAACCTCCGCGGGCACCAAGCAGTGAGTGGGGAGGTGAAGTAGGGTATCGTAAGCCGATAAATAGGGAATAGGTACAGGTTTAGTGGAATAGGCCAGCCTCGTCGACTCACTGATTCCACATCAATTCGCAGGTAGCATATAATAAATCATTAATAGCGAAGCGTGGTCTCGCGTGATCTTGTCGTGCGGTGTGAGCGTGTGGGTGCGCTGTGTGCACAGTGGTTCGCCACGTGAGTGAGCGCTGCGCGGAGCTGAGCGCGCGGGTTGCGCGTGGGTACGCAGTGATTCTGTGGTGCTGCGGCTCGCCTCGGGGGAGCGCTGCGCAGAGCGGTGAGAGAGTGGGTGTCGCGTGTGTTCGCCCCGTGTGTGATACAGGCGCGCGAGTATAACGTGAGTTGAGTTGGAGTGCGCGGAGCGGCGTGTGTGTGGGCGTGCGTGCGTTCGCCCCGCGTGGGTTGCAGGCGCGCGATTAGGAAAGGGAAGTATCATAGTAGAGAGGGGCAGAATACTAATCGGTAATTAACCATGCCCATTACGCGGACCCGCGGTGGAGGGGAATCCGCGGGCGACGGCTCCCACACCATAGGTGAGGAACTTAGCAGCGGTTCGCTTAGCAGCGGGGGGGCGATTGATGATGCTAGCCCGGCCGTTAGCGTTATCGAGGGAGGGATCTCGGGGGCTAGCGACCCCCACAAATTGGTGTCGGAAGCGGTACGGACCCCCGCGTTACCTCACGCTAAAATAAGACTAATATTTACCGGCCGGGGGGCCCCTTCGTGGAAGGCATTCGCCCGCAATCTCTTAGGGGCCAAGGAAATTAATGGATGGACGGACGCGCAGGCAGTACGTCAACTTAATATGAATCTTGATGGGCGGGCAGCCGATTTTGTAGAAGCGTTACCCGCGAGCGCACAGACACAGCTAGAGGAGCTGATGCGCCGACTCGATCAGCGTTTTGGCACGCGTGACGAGGAGGAAGCAAAATCGGCCTTAGAGGCGCGCCGGCGCCAACCTGGCGAAGATCTACGTGATTACGCCGAGGATGTGCGCGAGTTAACAAAGATCGCACGCCCGGGGTACGCAACTGATGTTATTGAGGAACTGGCCGCCGAGAAAATCCAGCGGTACTTGTCTCGCACGGCGTGGTGGCAGCCAGACATGAGCTGCCCACGTCTTCCCTTTAACACCCTTGTCGAGCGCGCACGTAAGTGTGAAAGAATTCACAGCGAACGCGCGCAGCTCCGGGGGCTGGGACGAGAGCGCGCCATTGCGAGCCTGCTCTCGGAAGACGAGGAGGAGGAACAGGAGCTCGCGAGGACGGTAAGGGGCCGGGAAAGAGAGCCTCCAGTGTCCCGCGAGACAACCCCGGGATGGGTTGCCGGTATACAAATGGGTATAAAGGATGTCTCCGGCCAGGTAACCCAGGTACGCGAGGAAACGAATAAAAATATGACCCAACTGCAATCCTCCGTTGAGTCCATCCGATCCGAAATGGGGGACCTACGCGCCACGGTGGGAGGGTTATCTGGGAGGGTAGCCCGACTAGAGGCGGAGGGTGGACAGCGGCGTAATGGGGGGGGAGGGAGCGGACAGGGGACCCGCTACGGAACCGCCCCCCCTCCCCGGGCATGTTATATGTACGATCGCCGAGGGCATCTAGTGAGGGATTGTCCGGAAATCACCCGAGCTAGACAGACGCGGGGGTTAAACTCCAACGCCCCCTAGAGAGCGGACCAACTAGGGGTGCAATCGACGCGGTCCCGATACAAATAGACGATAATGAGAATAATGGCGAGCGAGTGATCTCCACACAGGTTCCAGCAACAACGCCCACGGAAACGGTGACTCCTGGCGACTGGCTGCGGGAGCTGGTGGCGGGGATCACGGGGGCCACGTCGCTGGTGGAAGGGGAGGTAAACGGAGTGCGTACCCGCATCCTACTGGACACGGGGGCGGTGGCCTCGCTCGTGAGCGCAGCGCACTGCAGCGCGATCGGGGTCGACGTGCGTCACCTGCAGGCCCCGGACCGCGCGCTGCACACTGCGAGCGGAGCCGGAATGGGGCTGCTGGGGAAAGCCACCCTAGAGGTCCGCATAGGCAGCCAGGTGTGCACGCAGGAGTTCTACGTGTCGAGTGCGTTGTGTCACGAGTGTAATCGCAGGCACCGACCTCCTAGAACGGTTGGGACTCAACGTGCAACCCCGCCAGCGATGCGCCACCATGGAGAGCAACGGCGAGCGGATACCGTTCCTGGGACGAGAACCAACGCGCCGCCGCTTTGCACCTGTGGCCGCTATCCTGGCGACGGCAGTCACCATCGGCCCGCTCACCGAGATGCTGGTGCCGGTGGCAACATCCCCCACCGACCCCGCGCTCCGACCATCAGGGGAGGTAATGCTAACTCCTCACCCGGAGTTGGCAAAACGGTATGGGGTTGTGGGATCCGCCACGTTGGTAAACGCAGATGGGGACCGATTGTTTATGCGGATGTTTAACCCCCACAATACCCCCGCGATACTGCGACGGCGCACCCCGATAGCCACAGTACACCCCCTGCACGCACGCCACTCTAACGACTCGGTGTTCGCACTCTGGGCTGAGGACCCCGGTCGTCCTGAGGGTGAGCAGGACCTGGCCTGGCGAGTCGGCCCGACTCCCCGAGCCGAGGTCGTTCCCCTGCTCGACGCGTTACATGTACCATGGGCGGACTTACCTAAGGGAGAGGCCGATCGGCTGCGCGAGTTACTGCGGGAGTATGCCGACGTGTTCAGCGAACACGACTCGGACGTGGGTCGGACCGACCTTGTTAAGCATCAAATTGACACCGGTGCAGCCCGACCCATCAAACTCCCTGCGTACCGAGTGGGCGCACCCGAACGCGCCCAAATCAAAGAGGCAGTTGGGGACATGCTTCGCGATAACATAATTCAGCCCTCGGCGAGCCCCTGGTCAGCCCCGGTGGTACTAGTAACGAAAAAGGATGGGTCAACCCGGTTCTGCGTCGATTACCGTAAACTAAACGCAGTCACGCTCGGCGATGCCTTCCCCATACCTCGCATCGACGACACCTTCGACAGTCTCGCAGGAGCGCGGTATTTTTCCACCCTCGATCTGGCATCCGGTTACTGGCAGGTGGAGATGACGGAGGAGGATCGGCCAAAAACAGCATTCACCACCCCGATGGGCCTGTTTGAGTTTCGAGTGTTGCCGTTCGGACTCACCAATGCGCCCGCGACGTTCCAGCGGCTGATGGAGTTGGTGATGCGGGGCTTGCAATGGGAACAGTGCCTGATTTACTTGGACGATGTGATAGTGTTCAGTAGATCTTTGTCTGAGCATTGGTCCAGGCTTCGAGAGGTGTTCCAGCGACTGCGAGCGGCTCATCTCAAGCTCAAGCCACGTAAGTGTTACATCGCACAACGCGAGGTGGGGTACCTCGGGCATCGCGTCAGCGAGGCAGGCGTGCACACCGATCCGGAGAAGGTGCGCGCCGTAGTGGAGTGGCCACGGCCAAGGAATCTGACGGAGATCAGATCATTTTTGGGGCTTGCCACCTATTATCGTCGATTTGTAAAGGGATTCAGCGAGATTGCACGCCCCCTCACCCAACTCACTTCCCCTAAGCACCCCTATCAGTGGACGGGGGCCTGCCAGACGGCCTTCACCACTCTCAAAGACCACCTCACCCACGCCCCCACCCTTGCTTTCCCCGATTTTACCACCGATTTTATTTTGGACACCGACGCCTGCAGCAGCGGGCTGGGCGCGGTGTTGTCACAGGTACAGGATGGGACGGAACGAGTCATCGCGTACGCCAGCCGGACCTTGAGTGGGGCCGAGCTGAACTATTGCGTGACCCGCCAAGAGTTGTACGCCGTGATTTTCGCATGTAAGCAGTTCCGGCCGTATTTGTACGGCAGGAGATGTCGCGTACGCACTGACCATTATGCTCTGCAGTTTCTTCTTACATTCAAGGAGCCGCGGGGGCAGATGGCCCGGTGGTTGGCGCAGTTGCAGGAGTACAACCTGCAAATCGAGTATCGGGCTGGCCGGACGCATGCAAACGCGGACGCCTTGTCGAGGCGACCCACGGTGTACGCCGAGACGAGGGCGGAGGAGGCCTGCCCGTGTTTCACGGGGGGACGCTGCCGGCAGGCAACGGACCCCCGAGAGGCCGCGGCCACTGACCCCCCCCCAGCGAGGGAGAGTGCAGTGTGCGCCACAGAAACCCTCACAGGTGGCACTGAGGACCCCGTCGACCGCCCGGCAAGCGCGGGACCCGCGGCTCGGGACCCGATCGGACGGATCCAGGAGGACGTCGGCTGCGCCTTCCCGGGCCTAAACGACGAGCAGCTGAGACAGACCCAGCAGCGAGATCCGGATCTGGCGGCAGTGGAGGCGGCACTGCGGGAGGAAAAGAGCGCCCTACCAGGACCCTGGAGCGGTTTGTATGCCCGGTTGTGTGTGCGGAACGGAGTGGTACGGGAGTTAACCGAGGCCGGCCAGCCGGGGTGCATCTGTGTTCCTGCCCAGGTGCGACCCCAGCTGCTACGGCTGGTGCATGACCACCCACTCGGGGGCCACGATGGGGAACGACGCACTCGAGAGACCCTGCGTCGCCAGTATCTCTGGCCCAAATTGGCACAAGATGTGGCCGCCTGGGTGCAGGGCTGCCGGGCCTGTCAGCAGTGTGGGCAAAAGCCGGCGAGGTACCAGGTACCCCTGAGGCCGTTCCGAGTCAGTCGGACGAATCAGTTGGTCGGAATCGACCTGCAGGGGCCCTTTCCACGATCCCACCGGGGCAACCGATATATTCTCGTAGCGGTGGAATACTTCACCCGCTACCCCGTGGCGGTGGCTATCCCGGATAAAACAGCCCTTGTAGTGGCCCGGGCCTTCGTGGAAAACTACGTACTTAAGTGCGGGATCCCCGAACGAGTCATTACCGACCAGGGTAGTGAATTCGAGGCCGAACTATTTCAGGCGCTGTGCCGAGAGTTCGGGATCCAGAAGGACCGAACCACGGCGTATCACCCCCAGGCGAACGGGATGGTAGAGAGGATGAACCAGACTCTGGCCGGGAAGCTTAAACGCATGGCGGCCGCGAATCAACAGGACTGGGACGAACACCTTCCCTATGCCCTGTTCGCCTACACCACCGCCGTTCACACCTCTACAGGACAGACCCCGTTCCTAATGATGTTTGGTCGCGAGTCTCGCCTGCCCGCAGATCTGCTGTTCGGTGTTCCTCCACCGCAACGGGAGGAAGGGAGCCACCCCGTGGAGCACTTGCTGGAGACCCTGCGAGGGGCCAGGGGCCGAGCCGGCCCGCACGGAGAGGCCGCGCACCAGCGGCAAGAGCAGGGCGCCCGACCCCGTATGGAGCCCCCCTTCTACACTGCGGGCTCCGAGGTGTGGCTGTACACTCCCCGCGTCGGTGCCGGACAGGTGGGGAAGCTGACCACCTACTGGCGAGGACCCTGGATTGTGAGACGGCAGATCTCACCATGGACGGTGCTGATTCAGGGAGGAGAGAGGGGCCGGGAGATGGTGGTCAACATCCGCCGACTGAAGCCGTGGCGAGCAGCCCCCGAGGGGGGGAGCCCCGCCGTCCAAGTACCCCGAAACCCCGGGGTCCCCCCACCCCCCGTGCCCGGGGGCCTCGCGCAGTACATGGGCCCCACGGAGCCCCGGGCTCCGAGGGGCCCCGGGCGGGGCCGGGGGCGACGAGGACGGCGACCCTTAAACCCCACCGCCTCTGAGTTTGTTCCCCAGCCCGCAGGTGCCAGAGGCCGAGGGGAGCCGTTGGAATGGAGGAGGAGACCACCGCCGGAGCCCCAGGAGACGGAGCCGCCACCCCCGAGGCCAGCCACAAGGGCCGGGCGAATCCCGCGGACCCCGCGGCGATACCTCGTGGGGGCAACCCAGGCGAGGTGCTCCAGTCAACCCGGGACGGGGACTGGCACCCCGGGGGGCTATGTGGTGCCACAACGACGGGGCCGCTCTGCCGAACCAGGGAGCCGCCCGGCTTCCCCCACCGCACTGCCCCCCATCACCCGCCCCACATAAGCACACACCCGCACGCATTCCCCCCCCCCATAGAGCTGGAAGGGAAGGTCACCTGATCGACCGGTTTTTATTCGAGAGACCCTTATCGGGATTAATTCTCACGGTTTCCGGCGATCAGGGAATTGGATGACCTCCCCGTGCTACGTGGCACCGCGGCGCTGCGGCCGGCCTTAATATGGTAGGTCGTGGCGTGGGGCATTCGGCCACCGCGGTTGAGGCGCATTTCCCCCCACACACACTCCCACGGGTCGACGGGGCGAGCAGGGGAGGCACGGGACAGCATGAATAGCGGGGTCACAGGGGCTGTTGCGCATAGTCATGGAGGGTTGGGATAATTGCGCTTGAGCGCGCAGGCCCCATTGTTAGGGAGGGTAAGGGATTAAGTAGGATTTACGCCTTGCACGCGGCACACTGATTAGCATATCAACAGCACCCAGAACCGCCGTGCGCGTGCCAGAGGATCGCGAGCCCATTGTTTAGCGCAGCATCCCCTTGAAGGTAGGGAGGATAAATAGAGGGGCGCAGAGGGAAAATAGCTCCCTTCTCTCCAGGCCAGCGGACCAGCAGGACTTCCAGCCAGCGACCCGGACGTCCGTGCGACGCATCGAGGTACGCTGTTAGCGCAGAGAGCAGCGAACCTCCGCGGGCACCAAGCAGTGAGTGGGGAGGTGAAGTAGGGTATCGTAAGCCGATAAATAGGGAATAGGTACAGGTTTAGTGGAATAGGCCAGCCTCGTCGACTCACTGATTCCACATCAATTCGCAGGTAGCATATAATAAATCATTAATAGCGAAGCGTGGTCTCGCGTGATCTTGTCGTGCGGTGTGAGCGTGTGGGTGCGCTGTGTGCACAGTGGTTCGCCACGTGAGTGAGCGCTGCGCGGAGCTGAGCGCGCGGGTTGCGCGTGGGTACGCAGTGATTCTGTGGTGCTGCGGCTCGCCTCGGGGGAGCGCTGCGCAGAGCGGTGAGAGAGTGGGTGTCGCGTGTGTTCGCTCCGTGTGTGATACAGGCGCGCGAGTATAACGTGAGTTGAGTTGGAGTGCGCGGAGCGGCGTGTGTGTGGGCGTGCGTGCGTTCGCCCCGCGTGGGTTGCAGGCGCGCGATTAGGAAAGGGAAGTATCATAGTAGAGAGGGGCAGAATACTAATCGGTAATTAACCATGCCCATTACGCGGACCCGCGGTGGAGGGGAATCCGCGGGCGACGGCTCCCACACCATAGGTGAGGAACTTAGCAGCGGTTCGCTTAGCAGCGGGGGGGCGATTGATGATGCTAGCCCGGCCGTTAGCGTTATCGAGGGAGGGATCTCGGGGGCTAGCGACCCCCACACACTCGCCTCTGGGTTACACAGAGTCCCGGTCCCCTTAGGACAGCGGGGCTAGGTACCGCAGGGCTCTAGGTCTTCATCCCCGTCTTCCTTCTTCGCTGGTTACACACTGCCCTTACGCCTGTGTGCATCCCCTTTTATAGCCCCTGCTCACGAGGGACGGAGCTGATGCGGCGTCGACGTGAGCGTCGTTCCTTAATGACCCAATCACGACGCACTCTCTCTACGATCCGCTTTCCCCAGCGCGTGTTAACATTACTCCACCAATCACACTGCGCTGCCACCTGATCACTCCCTCTCAGCGCGTCACCACCTACACAGCCAATCATCACGCACTGTGCATACGATCCTTAATCCCAGCGCGTATCACCTCTACATCACCCCCTCCCACATAGCTTGCAGCCGGCCCGGCTGTTAACCTACAACACAACATAACGCAACGCAGTAATAAAGAACTCCACATCCCAGTGTGCCCCGTAACACAACAACAACAACAACATAACACAACCTTAAATATGAAGCAATATACAGCCCGACGAACAACACAATAAAAGCGAACACCGTAAAACGAACGCGCCAAGTGTCACTGTGACCCACGCAGTGCCGAGGCGCTCCGGCTGCCTCGACTCCGCACGTGGTAGGTTACACAAAGTAGCGCGACCTAGCGCGAGTCCGTCTGGCCGGTCCGTCGTAAGGAACGGGACGTTGGCGACCGTCCGGTGTCTCCGGCAGCTCTAGACGGCACGGGTCGGGCCTGGAAGGACCGGCCCCGCCGTGAAGATCCGGCCGCCGGTGGTCGGCAGCAGTCAGTTCCGAGACACCTGGGAGCGGATCAGGCGGAGACATGTGAGGAGCAGGCAAGGACAATTCCCCCTCAGGGTCGTCGGTCACGTCACATGCTCGGCCCTCACGACACAAGGGGAGGCCATACGGAGGCGAGAACGGTTTCAGTCGGGAGGGGTGGACGTACCAACGGCGTTTCCCCCATTTTATCTGAACGCACTGGGGGCGTGCCACCCGCACGACCTCCACGGGTCCCCGCCACGGCTTCAACAATTTAGGCGACGTGGCCAAAGGTGCCTGAGGGCAATGCAGCCAGGCCTTGTCACCTGGTTCCCAATTGTGCACGGACACCTTCCGTGCCCGCAACCGCTCGTTCGCAATTTGGCGAGCCCGCGAATTAAGCCGTGCGGCCTCCCTTGCCTCTGTCAGTTTATGAATATTAAATTTAATATGCTCTGCCAATTTAGAATTAGTTCGTGGTGCGGGCAGACCCAGCTGCGTTTCCATGGGCGGGTCGGCTTCCCGACCGTACATTAGAAAAAACGGGGAAAACCCCGTAGCTGCATGGGGGGCCATTCTATACGCGGCAAGGACCCCAGGGACCTGCAGGTCCCAATCAACATGCGACTCACACACCTGCTGGCACAGCATAGAGGTCAATGTCCTGTTAAGCCTCTCCACCATCCCGTCCGTCTGCGGGTGGTACGGGGAGGTACGCACCTTTTTGGTACCCAACAGGTCGCACACCTCCTGCAGTAATTTACTCGAAAAATTTTTCCCTTGGTCAGTCAGCAAGCGTTCGGGAGCCCCCTTGTCCAGGACGTAGCCCTGGACAAAGGCGTCCGTCACAGCCGCCGCCGACTGGTTGGCGAGTGGCCACGCCATAGGCCACCGGGTAAAATATTCGACCCCCACCAACAGGTACTTATTACCCCTAGGCGTGACCGGAAAGGGCCCCAGAATATCGAGTGCAACGAGCTCGTTAGTGCGCGAGACCTGAATAGATTGCAGCGGTGGATTAGCTGCCACGGGCGGTGGTTTCCGTCTGGCGCACTCAACACAACCCTTCAGAATATTCACCACGTCACCCCCCATTCCCGGCCAATAATAGTCACGCTGAAGCAGGGCAAGCGTTTTGTTAACTCCCAAATGCAAGAGGCGTTCGTGTGCGGCCAAGACAACCTTCCCCCTCACAGCAGAAGGCACCACAATCGCATGCCGCCGGGACAAACTGTCCCATCTCATCAACAGGCCCTGCCTAAGCTCGTAAAAGCCAGTTCGGTCGTGGCTACCTTCGGAACCCTCCGTCTTTCGGCGCAATGCCAGCAGGGAGCTGTCCGCCATTTGGAGACGGCCCCACTCAATCAACGACAGTGAGAGCAGCGAGTCCTGACCCCCTGGGGTAGCGGGACCATCCCCAATTGGTGTGCTCGCGGTCGCAACCAACGCCTCCCTACCTTCCTTAACCGGAGGTTTACAGCGCGCCGATCCCGATAAGCACGCACATTTGTGACAAGGCAACAACCGCGACAGGGCATCGGCATTCGTGTGTCGCAACCCTTTACGGTACGTAGTCGTGAACTGATAGTCCTGGAGGACTTCCAACCACCGCGACAATTGGCCCGAGGGCTGGGCAACCCGTAATGAATACTGGAGCGCCGCATGGTCCGTCCGGACCGTGAAATGACGACCATAGAGATATGGCCTGAATTGTTGTACAAAAAAAACAATGGCAAGTAGTTCACGACGGGTGACGCAGTAGCGCTGCTCTGCCGGCGACAACACCCTGCTACCATAGGCGACCACCCGTTCGACCCCTCCAACGACTTGGGACAGCACTCCCCCAATGCCCGTGTTGCTAGCATCCGTGTCTAGCAAGAAGGGACTCTCAAAGTCCGGATAGCACAAGGGTGGGGCCCTTACCAAGGCGTCCCGGAGGGAGCAGAATGCAGCCTCCTCCTCCGGTCCCCACCGGAACTTCACTCCTTTCGCCGTTAAAGCGTGCAAGGGCTTTGCAATGGTGGCGAAGTGCTCAACGAATCGGCGATAATACGAAGCAAAACCGATGAAACTGCGCACGTCTGACACTGACGTGGGCGTCGGCCACGAACTGACACAGTCCGTCTTCGCAGGATCGGTAGAAATCCCCGAAGAGTCGACAATGTGACCCAAGTACCTCACGGATTTACGAAAAAGATGGCATTTGGCCGGTTTAAACTTTAATTTAGCCGATCGCATTCGCAAGAACACCCCTCTCAATCGCTGGAGGTGTTCTTCGAACGTTTTACCGAAAACAATGACATCGTCAAGGTAAATGAGGCACGTCTCCCACTGCAAGCCCGACAAAACCAATTCCATAAGACGCTGAAACGTCGCAGGAGAGGAGTGAAGTCCCATGGGTAACCGGTTAAACTGAAACAGGCCCCCTGGAGTCCGGAATGCAGTCTTAGGCTTAGACTCCTCGTCGAGTGGCAACTGCCAAAATCCGGACAATAAATCAAGAGTCGAAAAGTATCGCGCACCGGACAATGCGTCGAGAGACTCGTCCATCCTGGGGAGCGGATACGCGTCGGCCACCGAGATCTTATTCAGGCGGCGGAAATCGACGCAAAATCGCAGGGACCCGTCCTGCTTTTTAACGAGCACAATAGGTGCTCCCCAAGGACTGGAAGAAGGCGAAATAATGTCGGCTTCCAGCATATCGTTAACTGCCGATTGAACATGTTCCTTCTCAGCAGGACTCAGTCGGAAGGGATTTTGCCTGACCGGTGCCGCATCGCCCGTTTCAATGTGGTGGCGTAGCAGGTCCGTGCATCCGATATCATACTTATGTTTACTGAAGACATCCGAAAATTCAATCAGCAACCCGCGCAACGCACCCAACTGTAGCGCTGACAAATCGTCAGAGTCCGCGCACAGCATATCAATCCAATCTAGGTCCTCCTTTGATGGTACGCTATTCGTGGGGCTCGGATCAGCCTGCGCAACCAGCCTCTCCTCCGCAGGGACCCGTGCCGCGTGAGCCAGCACGGTGCCCTGCTGAATGACGGCCGGCCGCGCCCCAGCGTTTAAAACCATGACAAACGGATCCCTGTCTGCCCCAACCAAAGTGTGAGCCACCGATAAATCGAGACCTCCAACAGCCCTATTAGAAGGACCCAAAAGCATGGCCTGTTCCGAGGCCTCCTTCCCCCATGGCTTCCGTAACCGGAGGGGAATCAACATTTGTGAACCCGGGGGCACGTGCACGGTCTGTGTTGCTAACGCCTGAATGGTAGCGCACGCCGTCCGAATTACATTAGGGCTCGTCAAAAATGAAATACGGCGACCCGATGGTAGTTCAATGCAACGCTGATCAATGAGAATTTTGATGGGCATTTTCGCCAAAAAATCAGTGCCCAATAGGCAAGGAACCGCCAGGGAAGATGAAACGAAAACGGGTCCCGACAATTTGATATCACCAATGCAAATGGACGCCCTAATCTGACCGATAATGCCCAACGATCCCCCGTTAGCGGCGTAAAATGGCACATCCATCGGAAGAAGCGGACGACATTGTACCGGGAGAATATTATAAATGAGATCCGAAATAATAGTCGCCGATGCCCCCGTGTCCACTAACACCCTGACCTCGACCCCATCAATCGATCCGGTAACGACGGATGAACCCGCTGAGGCAGCCACTATTCTGTGCCCCAATTCCGACCATTTAATGTCTCCCCGGTCCCGGCCGAACCCCCCTCTCCGAACCGAATCCCCGAACTCTACTCGGCTCTCCCTCGTCGCAACGCGACGACCCATACGTGTCGAGTATGCGGGCCAAGCATGTGAGGTGCCGCGACTTGCCGGGGTTTGCAGTGATGACTTGGGGCCTTGGTCGTCGTCCAGCCGAGGTCCCATGGCGCGCTGACGTGGGGCGCGGCAACCGGAGGCCACGTGGCCACGAAGGCCGCAGTTATAGCAGGTGATGACAGTAGTCGGAGATCTCGGTTGCTCCAGCTTGCGGGCCGCTCGCAGAGGCGAACGACCCCCCGACCTCCAGTCCCCCGCTCGTCCCGCGATGAACGCGTCCTCTCGTGGGCTGACGACTTGGGGCACGGTGTCAACCGGACCCGGAGTTGAGGCCACGGCAGCGTTGCAGACGACCCCCTGCTTTCGTTGAAGGACCTCGTGCGCTTGCATGCTCGTGGCGACCCGTAATGAAGAAATATCGGTGTCGTCGGCCGTGTTGATGGGGACCCCCAGGTCCTGCGCCAACTTGAGCAGCTGCTCCAAAACCATCGCATCTTGGCCCTCCTCGTCCATACGAGGGAACGCGGCGTCAGCGAGAGCGAGCAACGCCGTGCGGTAGGCGAGCACGGTCTCCGTGTCCGCCTTCCGTCTTGCGTAGAAATGATGGCGGCACGCCGAGGGAGGACCGTAGACTTTGGCCATGAGAGCCAGCGCATCCTTGAGCGTGGAGCGGTCCGACCTGCGTGCGGACGTGAAGGCCGCGAGCGCGTTGTCGTCCAGCATGGCAGGCAGTGCCCGCAGTGCCGTAGCGTCGGACCAGGCGGACATCTCTTGATGCGCCAAAAATCTGCGCTGAAATTGGCTCCAATCCCCGCCTTCCGCCTTGAATGCTGACAACGTGGGAAGGCGCTGCTGAAAGATAAAGTCGTCCTCCTCCTCGTGCTTCCTCTCTGCCCCCCCGTCGGTGTGTAAGATGGCGGCCCCAGTGGCGGGTGTGTGATGGCGGTCCGCCGCGCGCGTTGGTGACGTCAGCGGCCGCGCATGGAGAACCGCTGCCACGTGGTGATGGCCGTTCCCGCCCAAAGTTGGAGCGGATGAAATGGCGGGAATCGCCAAATCGTTTTGGCGGGAATCTGCAGGGCGACCCTGTAGCACGTCGGCCGCCGTCCCCGCTCCTCCCGACGAGCTGATCTCCGCCAAGATGGACGCGGCGGCGAGCAGCAGCTCCGCCAGACGGGAGTGTGCCTCGCGAAGCACGGTGTCAGTCCCCCGTCGCTCGACCGGCGCCGTCGGTGGATCCTGCCCCGTGGGCAGCTCCTCTTCCTCACCCCCTGATGCCCGCTGGCCCGCGTCGTCGAGGTTGTCCTCGTGGTCAATCCCGTGGGTCCGACGGTTCCTCCTTGTATCCATGCTTGGAGGACCGTTTCACTTCTGACGCCAGTTGAAGTATGGGAATTGACGGCAGGAACTTCTTGACGGGTAACACACTTTTATTAAATCCTTTAGGTATCACAATACAACGTGTGGTCTCTCTTCTTCCTCCGACACACTCCACTATCTCGTGTAAGCTCTAGGCCTCTGGCTACACCCGATACACTTGACTCGTGTAGACCCTATGCCTCTGGCTACACACAATATACTCGACTCGTGTAAGCCCTATGCCTCTGGCTACACAATACACTCGACTCGTGTAAGCCCTATGGCTACACCCACTACACTCGCCTCTGGGTTACACAGAGTCCCGGTCCCCTTAGGACAGCGGGGCTAGGTACCGCAGGGCTCTAGGTCTTCATCCCCGTCTTCCTTCTTCGCTGGTTACACACTGCCCTTACGCCTGTGTGCATCCCCTTTTATAGCCCCTGCTCACGAGGGACAGAGCTGATGCGGCGTCGACGTGAGCGTCGTTCCTTAATGACCCAATCACGACGCACTCTCTCTACGATCCGCTTTCCCCAGCGCGTGTTAACATTACTCCACCAATCACACTGCGCTGCCACCTGATCACTCCCTCTCAGCGCGTCACCACCTACACAGCCAATCATCACGCACTGTGCATACGATCCTTAATCCCAGCGCGTATCACCTCTACACATAGACCCCATCAAACGGTAGAAATTGGCCGGGATTGCTCTCATGTGCGTTACGGGGCCTCGTTTCTCTCGCTCCGAATTCCCTGGAGCTGGCAAAACGCTCATTATAGTGTCGCCAAATATCGTCCGAACGTCACGAAACTTCCACACGCTTTTCCAGCACACATAGACCCCATAAAACGGTAGAAATTGGCCGGGTTTGCTCTCACGTGCGTTACGGGGCCTCGTTTCTCTCGCTCCGAATTCCCTGAAGCTGGGAAATCGCAATGTTTTGTGTCGCCAAATATCGTACGAACATCACGAACCGTCCACAGGCTTTTCCAGCAGATTTGCACGTGCACCAAAAAAAGTCAAAATTTTTACACATAGACCCCATCAAACGGTAGAAATTGGCCGGGATTGCTCTCATGTGCGTTACGGGGCCTCGTTTCTCTCGCTCCGAATTCCCTGGAGCTGGCAAAACGCTCATTATAGTGTCGCCAAATATCGTCCGAACGTCACGAAACTTCCACACGCTTTCCCAGCAGATTTGCTCGTGCACCAAAAAAAGTCAATATTTTTATAAACATAGACCCCATCAAAAGGTAGAAATTGGCCGGGATTGCTCTCATGTGCGTAACGGGGCCTCGTTTCTCTCGCTCCGAATTCCCTGAAGCTGGGAAATCGCAATTTTTTGTGTCGCCAAATATCGTACGAACGTCACGAACCGTCCACAGGCTTTTCCAGCAGATTTGCACGTGCACCAAAAAAAGTAAAAATTTTTACACATAGACCCAATCAAACGGTAGAAATTGGCCGGGATTGCTCTCATGTGCGTTACGGGGCCTCGTTTCTCTCGCTCCGAATTCCCTGGAGCTGGCAAAACGCTCATTATAGTGTCGCCAAATATCGTCCGAACGTCACGAAACTTCCACACGCTTTTCCAGCACACATAGACCCCATCAAACGGTAGAAATTGGCCGGGATTGCTCTCATGTGCGTTACGGGGCCTCGTTTCTCTCGCTCCGAATTCCCTGGAGCTGGCAAAACGCTCATTATAGTGTCGCCAAATATCGTCCGAACGTCACGAAACTTCCACACGCTTTTCCAGCACACATAGACCCCATCAAACGGTAGAAATTGGCCGGGATTGCTCTCATGTGCGTTACGGGGCCTCGTTTCTCTCGCTCCGAATTCCCTGAAGCTGGGAAATCGCAATTTTTTGTGTCGCCAAATATCGTACGAACGTCACGAACCGTCCACAGGCTTTTCCAGCAGATTTGCACGTGCACCAAAAAAAGTAAAAATTTTTACACATAGACCCCATCAAACGGTAGAAATTGGCCGGGATTGCTCTCATGTGCGTTACGGGGCCTCGTTTCTCTCGCTCCGAATTCCCTGGAGCTGGCAAAACGCTCATTATAGTGTCGCCAAATATCGTCCGAACGTCACGAAACTTCCACACGCTTTTCCAGCACACATAGACCCCATCAAACGGTAGAAATTGGCCGGGATTGCTCTCATGTGCGTTACGGGGCCTCGTTTCTCTCGCTCCGAATTCCCTGAAGCTGGGAAATCGCAATTTTTTGTGTCGCCAAATATCGTACGAACGTCACGAACCGTCCACAGGCTTTTCCAGCAGATTTGCTCGTGCACCAAAAAAAGTCAAAATTTTTACACATAGACCCCATCAAACGATAGAAATTGGCCGGGATTGCTCTCATGTGCGTTACGGGGCCTCGTTTCTCTCGCTCCGAATTCCCTGTAGCTGGCAAAACGCTCATTTTAGTGTCGCCAAATATCGTCCGAACGTCACGAAACTTCCACACGCTTTCCCAGCAGATTTGCTCGTGCACCAAAAAAAGTCAAATTTGTACACATAGACCCCATCAAACGGTAGAAATTGGCCGGGATTGCTCTCATGTGCGTTACGGGGCCTCGTTTCTCTCGCTCCGAATTCCCTGGAGCTGGCAAAACGCTCATTTTAGTGTCGCCAAATATCGTCCGAACGTCACAAAACTTCCACACGCTTTCCCAGCAGATTTGCTCGTGCACCAAAAAAAGTCAAAATTTTTACACATAGACCCCATCAAACGGTAGAAATTGGCCGGGATTGCTCTCATGTGCGTTACGGGGCCTCGTTTCTCTCGCTCCGAATTCCCTGGAGCTGGCAAAACGCTCATTATAGTGTCGCCAAATATCGTCCGAACGTCACGAAACTTCCACACGCTTTTCCAGCACACATAGACCCCATCAAACGGTAGAAATTGGCCGGGATTGCTCTCATGTGCGTTACGGGGCCTCGTTTCTCTCGCTCCGAATTCCCTGGAGCTGGCAAAACGCTCATTATAGTGTCGCCAAATATCGTCCGAACGTCACGAAACTTCCACACGCTTTTCCAGCACACATAGACCCCATCAAACGGTAGAAATTGGCCGGGATTGCTCTCATGTGCGTTACGGGGCCTCGTTTCTCTCGCTCCGAATTCCCTGGAGCTGGCAAAACGCTCATTATAGTGTCGCCAAATATCGTCCGAACGTCACGAAACTTCCACACGCTTTTCCAGCACACATAGACCCCATCAAACGGTAGAAATTGGCCGGGATTGCTCTCATGTGCGTTACGGGGCCTCGTTTCTCTCGCTCCGAATTCCCTGAAGCTGGGAAATCGCAATTTTTTGTGTCGCCAAATATCGTACGAACGTCACGAACCGTCCACAGGCTTTTCCAGCAGATTTGCTCGTGCACCAAAAAAAGTCAAAATTTTTACACATAGACCCCATCAAACGGTAGAAATTGGCCGGGATTGCTCTCATGTGCGTTACGGGGCCTCGTTTCTCTCGCTCCGAATTCCCTGGAGCTGGCAAAACGCTCATTTTAGTGTCGCCAAATATCGTCCGAACGTCACGAAACTTCCACACGCTTTCCCAGCAGATTTGCTCGTGCACCAAAAAAAGTCAAAATTTTTACACATAGACCCCATCAAACGGTAGAAATTGGCCGGGATTGCTCTCATGTGCGTTACGGGGCCCTCGTTTCTCTCGCTCCGAATTCCCTGGAGCTGGCCAAAACGCTCATTATAGTGTCGCCAAATATCGTCCGAACGTCACGAAACTTCCACACGCTTTTCCAGCACACATAGACCCCATCAAACGGTAGAAATTGGCCGGGATTGCTCTCATGTGCGTTACGGGGCCTCGTTTCTCTCGCTCCGAATTCCCTGGAGCTGGCAAAACGCTCATTATAGTGTCGCCAAATATCGTCCGAACGTCACGAACTTCCACACGCTTTTCCAGCACACATAGACCCCATCAAACGGTAGAAATTGGCCGGGATTGCTCTCATGTGCGTTACGGGCCTCGTTTCTCTCGCTCCGAATTCCCTGGAGCTGGCAAAACGCTCATTATAGTGTCGCCAAATATCGTCCGAACGTCACGAAACTTCCACACGCTTTTCCAGCACACATAGACCCCATCAAACGGTAGAAATTGGCCGGGATTGCTCTCATGTGCGTTACGGGGCCTCGTTTCTCTCGCTCCGAATTCCCTGAAGCTGGGAAATCGCAATTTTTGTGTCGCCAAATATCGTACGAACGTCACGAAACCGTCCACAGGCTTTTCCAGCAGATTTGCTCGTGCACCAAAAAAAGTCAAAATTTTTACACATAGACCCCATCAAACGGTAGAAATTGGCCGGGATTGCTCTCATGTGCGTTACGGGCCTCGTTTCTCTCGCTCCGAATTCCCTGGAGCTGGCAAAACGCTCATTTTAGTGTCGCCAAATATCGTCCGAACGTCACGAAACTTCCACACGCTTTCCCAGCAGATTTGCTCGTGCACCAAAAAAAGTCAAAATTTTTACACATAGACCCCATCAAACGGTAGAAATTGGCCGGGATTGCTCTCATGTGCGTTACGGGGCCTCGTTTCTCTCGCTCCGAATTCCCTGGAGCTGGCAAAACGCTCATTATAGTGTCGCCAAATATCGTCCGAACGTCACGAAACTTCCACACGCTTTTCCAGCACACATAGACCCCATCAAACGGTAGAAATTGGCCGGGATTGCTCTCATGTGCGTTACGGGGCCTCGTTTCTCTCGCTCCGAATTCCCTGGAGCTGGCAAAACGCTCATTATAGTGTCGCCAAATATCGTCCGAACGTCACGAAACTTCCACACGCTTTTCCAGCACACAGACCCCATCAAACGGTAGAAATTGGCCGGGATTGCTCTCATGTGCGTTACGGGGCCTCGTTTCTCTCGCTCCGAATTCCCTGGAGCTGGCAAAACGCTCATTATAGTGTCGCCAAATATCGTCCGAACGTCACGAAACTTCCACACGCTTTTCCAGCACACATAGACCCCATCAAACGGTAGAAATTGGCCGGGATTGCTCTCATGTGCGTTACGGGGCCTCGTTTCTCTCGCTCCGAATTCCCTGAAGCTGGGAAATCGCAATTTTTTGTGTCGCCAAATATCGTACGAACGTCACGAACCGTCCACAGGCTTTTCCAGCAGATTTGCTCGTGCACCAAAAAAAGTCAAAATTTTTACACATAGACCCCATCAAACGATAGAAAT
>NW_026891491.1:0-6007 GCF_015708825.2 Lethenteron reissneri
TCGAGCGTCCCGCCAGGCCGGAGGAGCGAGCGAGAGCGGCCGCGAGGCAAAGCGGCACGTCAGCTGAAGATGAAATTAGCTCTCGCTGTCAGCCGCGACTTCCACGGACGTGATTAACGATGGGCAGTGGGGGGGGGGAGAAGGGACCTTTACCGGCGGGCGACAACCTCTCTGAAGCCGTGGGCTCCAAGCGGTAAAAGTAAAAAAAAAATTCACCAAGCGAGTGAACGAGCGAGCTGCTGATGAGACACTGGATGTCGAAACCGGACCAGAGAAGGAAGGTCGTGTGGCTGATGGCATGTTCAAAAGAGATAATATACACACAGACACACACACTTTTCTGTCTTACGGAGGGACGCGTGTGTGTGCGTGTACGTGTGTGCGTGTGTGCGTGCGTGTGTGTGCATGTGTGTGCGTGCATGTGTGTGCGTGCGTGTGTGTGCGTGCATGTGTGTGCGTGCGTGCATGTGTGTGCGTGCGTGTGTGTGTGCGTGTGTGTGCATGTGTGTGCGTGCGTGTGCGTGCGTGTGTGTGCGTGTGTGTGCGTGTGCATGCGTGTGCGTGCGTGTGTGTGCGTGTGCATGTGTGTATGTGCGTGTGTGTGCGTGTGGAACTTGTTCCGCACCGTGCGTACCCAGCCGTGCTAATCGGAGGTGCGGGGGAAGGACAACAAACTGAACGCAAAGAGCAGCTCTGAAGGGGCGAGTTTGTCCAGTCTAGATGATGATGATGATTTTAAAATGGCATAATCTCCCAATGGCTTCCTAACATCGGACGGCAGGAGCGTTCCAGACGGCCGCAGGAGCCGCGCGTCTGGAAGCGCGCCAGCCACAAGGACGAGCGCGGTCGGAGTGGCCGATGGTTTACGGCGGCGGCGGCGGCGGTAGCGCGTGGCCCGGTGACTGGGAGCGAGCTCTGGTGTTGAGCGAGAGGAGGCATCGTCGCGGCCTTCGTGGCCTTCGTGGGTCCCCAGGGGGGCCGCCGGGGGCCCGACGGCCGGGGGGGGGGGGGGTGGGGGACCCGCGGCCCGAAGCGATGGTCCGACGTTTCGTTCCGCGTGTTGCGACCTCCGTCGGGAAAGCGAACGTCGAGTTGGTCTACCGGGGCGGGTCTGCAATACGGCGGCGAGGTGGTGGCGGTGGTGGCGGTGGTGGCGGTGGTGGAGGTGGGGGAGGTGGTGGTGGTGGAGGTGGTGGTGGAGGTGGGGTTGGCGGGTGACGTGGCGGTTGGTGGTGGAGGTGGGGGAGGTGGTGAGGGTGGAGGTGGTGAGGGTAGAGGTGGTGGTGGGTGGTAGTGGTGAGGGTGGGGGTGGTAGTGGTGAGGGTTGAAGTGGTGGTGGAGTGGTGGTGGAGGATGTGGTGGATGGTAGTGGTGAGGGTGGGGGTGGTGAGGGTGGGGGTGGTGAGGGTAGAGGTAGAGGTGGTGGTGGGTGGTGGTGGTGAGGGTGGTGGTGGTGGGGGTCTATTCCGGGCTTCTCGCCGCGGGCGATGACGCCGCGAGGGGGTGGCCGTCGCCCCCTCCCCGCCCCCCCCCCCCCCCGCCCCCCACCGGGTCGCATTCACTGGGGGCAGCGAAATTCAGCCGCCCAGGGCCAGCGGGGGTCACACCACGCACGCACGTGGTGTGTGCGTGTGTGTGTGTGGTGTGTGTGTGTGTAGGTGTGTGTGTGTAGGTGTGTGTGTGTGTGCGTAGGTGTCATATGCATGCGTACGTGCATCTCCACATGTCCACGTGTGCGTGTGTGCACGTGTGCGCATGTGTACATAGGTGTGTGTGCACGTGTGTGGCGGTTAGTGCGCTGCGCTGCGAACCCGGTGATGCGGGTTCGATTCCCGCTCACGGCCAACACCGGTGACGATTATCTGAACCGGTCCTGGGCCTCCTCTAGGTCGACTCAGCCTCAAATTAGTACCTGGTGCGGTGTGTAAACATTGCTACTGGGGAGACAAAGACGGCCGAGCGTGGTGTGGCCACCCACCCCCCCTCGTGCGCCGTGCCGGCCTTCATAGGTGCTGCTCGCTAACAGCACTTGCCCCAACAGTCTGTTGAGACTACACGGGGGGGGGGGAGTGGATCTTTGTCTTTGTGGCGGCAGTGCCCAGGGTGGGCCCGCTCTCCGCGCGGCTCCACCAAACAAGGGAGCGCGCCGCCGTGACCCCCGTGACCCCCGCGGGCACCGATTTGGAGATGACCAACGCAGGGCGTCCGGATATCTCCACGCACACACGTACGCAACACACGCACACACACGTACGCGTGTGTACGTGCGTGTGTGTGGGGAGCGGTAGTGTAGCGGTTATTGCCCTGGTGAACTCGGGTCACGAGCCTGGTGACCCGAGTTCGATTTTACCGCTCACGGCCAACACCCAGTGACTCTCATCTGCACCGGGCCTGGGCCTCCCCTAGGTCGACTCAGCCTCAAATGAGTACCTGGTGTCGTGCGTAAAAACATCGCCACTTGGGAGGAAAAGGTGGTCGGGCGTGGTGCTGGACACCCACCCCCCCCCCCCGTGTGCCGTTCTGGCCTTCATAGGTGCTCGCTAACAGGGCTTGCCCCAACAGTCTTAAGGCTATATGGGGGATCTTTGTCTTTGTGTGCAGAGGAGGCTCGTAAAGGACGCTGCTGCTACTGGGCTACATTTGGAGGCAGTCGCCCTCCAACAACAGCGAAGGGCAGAAGAGCGACGCTCACAACAACGAGCGCGGCTAAAACGCAGCGAGTTGGCACAGTGGGGAGCACAGGTGGCGCATCGGCCGGTCAACTCAGTCAGTTGACCCATGGCACCACCTGTCCCGTGACCTCCTGCCAGCAGGCGTTCGACATTTCACGTGGCCTTAAAGTGCACCTAGCCTGGCACGAGCGCCGCGGTGACATCAACGTCACTTTGTGCGAATGGTGGCTGTTGTGGTTGTGTATGTATGTGGTGTGTAGTTTGTGTGTGTACGCGGGTGTGTGTTGTGTACATGGTGTGTGCGTGTGTGCGTGTGTGTGTGGTGTGTGTGTTGTGTACGTGGTGTGTGCTGTGTACGTGGGGTGTGTGTGAGTTGTGTACGTGTGTGTGTGTTGTGTATGTAGTGTGTTTGTACATGTTGTGTGTACGTGTACGTGTTGTGTGTGTGTGTGTACGTGGTGTGTGTGTGTGTACGTGGAGTGTGTGTGTTGTGTACGTGGTGTGTGGTGTGTGTTGTGTACGTGGTGGTGTGTGTTGTGTACGTGGTGTTGTGTGTACGTGGTGTGTGTTTGTACATGTTGTGTGTACGTGTACGTGTTGTGTGTGTGTTGTGTACGTGTTGTGTGTGTGTTGTGTACGTGTTGTGTGTGTGTGTACGTGGTGTGTGTGTGTGTACGTGGTGGTGTGTGTGTGTACGTGGTGTGTGTGTGTGTACGTGGTGTGTGTGTGTGTACGTGGTGTGTGTGTGTGTACGTGGTGTGTGTGTGTACGTGGTGTGTGTCACCCACAAACCCACCTTTGGACGACTCTGGCCTCGTGGACAGCTTGAACTCCACCTTTCCTTGCTGTGGGAACCTCTCATCTGCCGCAGAGGAAGCACACACAAAGACAAAGACCCCCGTGTAGCCTTTAACAGACTATTGGGGCAAGTGCCGTTATTGAGCACCTATGAAGGCCGGCACGGCACACGAGGGGGTGGGCGGCCAACACCACGCCCGCCCACCTTTGTCTCCCCAGTGCTAATGTTTACCGCACGAGGTATTCATTTAAGGCTGAGTCGATCTAGGGGAGGCCCAGGACTGAGGTTCAGTTTTTCACCGTGACTGGTGTTGGACAAGAGCGGGAATTGAACTCGGATCGCCGGTGTCGTAGTGCGGCGCGCTAACCACTGCGCCACCACTCCCTACACGCACGCACGCACGGAGCGGTGTGTCCGTGCACACGATGACCAGCTTGGTGGTGGTGGTGGAAATCTTGGTTTGGTGGCAACGGTTGTGCCGATTGTAGTGGCGGCGGGCTGTCAACACCGGGCACTACAATCGCGGTTCTCTATCGGTTCTCTACTGGTTTATTTTTTCGTTTCTCTACAGATTAATGATCGTATCTCTGCTGGTTAATTATCGTATCTCTCTTCTTGGTTCTTTCGGTAAATTCACGTAGAAGGGAACTAATAAAATAAAAAATATATAACATGATAAAAAATTATTTTATTATTTCCCTTCTAAGTGACTTTACCGAAAGAACCAAGAAGATGAATCCCTGCAGTCACGAAAGCTTTGAATCGAAAGATCGTATCTCTACTGGTTAATCATCGATTCCCTATTGGTTTGTTATCGATTCCCTACTGAATTTTGATTTAAAGCTTTCGTGACTGCAGGGATTCATCTTCTTGGTTCTTTCGGTAAAGTCACGTAGAAGGGAAATAATAAAATAATAAAAATTAAACATCATAAAATAATTCTCACGACGTTTCGGCCACAACGCAAGCAGCCGTTGTGGCCGAAACGTCGTGAGAATTATTTTATGATGTTTTATTTTTATTATTTTATTATTTCCATTCTACGTGACTTTACCGAAAGAACCAAGAAGATGATTCCCTACTGGTTTGTTATCGGTTTCCTACTGGTTCGTTATCGATTCTCTGCCGGTTCTCCTTCCGGTACCTCCACCCCCCCCATGGTGGGGTTCCGTGGCGAGGGGTGGGGGAGGGGCTCCGCTCCGTACCGGTGTTTGCGTGATCCAGTTCGTGTTTTGCGAAGCAGAGCGGCAGGCCCTGCACGGCCCCTGTGTGGAACTGGACTCGGAAGACCTCGTCCCGCCCCGCACTGCCAAACCGCTTGTGGTAGCACTTCACCTGCACACGCACGGCCACACAGACGCCGCATCCTCATCGTCGTCGTCGTCATCATCATCGTCGTCGTCATCCTCAATTGTCATCCTCATCATCATCGTTATCATCCTCGTCGTCATCCTCATCATCATCCTCGTCGTCATCCTCATCATCATCGTTATTATCATCGTCATAATTTTCGTCGTTATCCTCATCGTCATCCTCATCATCATCGTTGCTATCATCATCATCATGTTTATCATCATTGTCATCTACGTCGTCATCCTCAATGTCATCCTCATCGTTATCATGATCATCCTTGTTATCATCATCGTTGTTATCATCATCAGCAGCAGCATGAGCAGCAGCAGTTGCAGCATACAGCAGCAGCAGCTATGATCTCTCCACTGCTGTGTGAAGTTCTCACAGCACTCTCCCACACAGCCTGTGCGTGTGTGCGTGTGGCGGTGCGGTGTGCGTCACGTGAATAGAAGAACGAGAACCGCAGTGCCCGGAGAACACCCGGGGGCGGGGTTGGGGGGCATGGCGAGGGGGGAGTGCCGGGGGGTGGGGGTGTGGTGGTTCTCACCAGGATGTCCCCCTTGAGCATGAGCGCCGGCTGGATGCCGATGCAGAGCTGATCGGTGCTCCCTTGCTGCACGTCGCTGCACACAGCGCAGAGGGCGGGCACATAGCGCAGAGTCCCCGCCCGCCGCCCGCTCGCCCCCCCCCCCCCCCCCGGCCAGTCTCCAGATCTTTCAAGGATTTGTGAGCTCCTCACACAATCCAGCCTGGTTAAGCCTAGGATGGATCGTAGGCAGGCCAGCCTAAATGTTTTTAAATGACCGTGGCCGAGAAGACCCGAAGCTTCGTGCGGAGCGACAGACCAGGTAGCTTCCATACAGCCTTACGCAGCCGATGAAAAGACAACGCCGCTCGACTAATTCGGAGTGAGACCTCTGCTGTTAAACCGGAGCCGGTCATAAGCACACTGCCCAGGTATGGAAAACTTTCCACTCTCTCCACAACTGCCCTATCACTAATTGGGAGTTGTGGGGGTGGAGTGTCTGATGGTAAAAATACCCAGGCAGGTGCTTAGTTTTGGTGGGGCTGCTGGTAAGGCCCCACCTCTTAGTGGCATGCTCCAGGTTCAGCAGCAGTGCCTCCAACTCCTCTTCTGAGTGAGTAGCAATCACCCAGATCATCGGCATACATAAACATGGTT
>NW_026891492.1:0-30036 GCF_015708825.2 Lethenteron reissneri
GGTGGTGATGATGGTTGTGGTGATGGTGATGATGGTGGTGATGGTGGTGGTGGTGATGATGGTGGTGATGGTGGTGGGGTGATGATGGTTGTGGTGATGGTGGTGATGGTGGTGGTGGTGATGATGGTTGTGGTGATGGTGGTGTGATTATGGTGGTGATGATGATCATGGTGGTGGTGGTGACGATGATGGTGGTGGTGGTGATGATGATGATGATGATGGTGATGATGGTGGTGGTGGTGGTGATGATGGTGGTGACGATGGTTGTGATGTTGATGACGATGATTGTGATGATGATGATGGTGATGATGACGATGATTGTGAGTTGATGACGATGATTGTGATGATGATGATGATGGTGGTGGTGATGGTGATGTTGGATGTGATGATGATGGTGATGATGGTGGTGACGATGGTTGTGATGTTGATGACGGTGGTGATGATGATGATGATGGTGGTGGTGGTGGTGATGGTGATGGTGATGTTGGATGTGATGATGATGGTGATGATGGTGGTGACGATGGTTGTGATGTTGATGACGGTGGTGGTGATGACGATGATGATGATGGTGGTGATGATGGATGGTGGTGATGGTGGTGGTGATGATAGTTGTGGTGATGGTGGTGATGATGATGATGGTGGTGGTGGTGATGATGATGATGATGGTGGTGGTGATGATGATGATGGTGGTGATGATGGTGGTGACGATGGTTGTGATGATGGTTGTGGTGATGGTGGTGATGATGATGATGGTGGTGGTGATGATGATGATGATGGTGGTGGTGGTGATGATGATGATGATGATGGTGGTGGTGATGATGAGATGATGGTGGTGATGATGGTGGTGGTGGTGGTGATGATGGTGGTGACGATGGTGGTGATGTTGATGACAGTGATGATGGTGATGATGACGATGATTGTGATGTTGATGACGGTGGTGTTGGTGCTGACGATGACAGCGATGACGACGGTGGTGGTGGTGATGATGGTTGTGGTGATGATGGTGATGATGATGATGGTGGTGACGATGTTGATGACGGTGGTGGTGATGATGGTGGTGATGATATGGATGGTGATGGTGGTGGTGGTGGTGATGTTGGTGGTGGTGGTGGTGGTGATGATATTGGATGGTGATGATGTTGGTGGTGGTGATGTTGGATGGTGATGATGGTGGTGGTGGTGATGATGGTGGTGGTGGTGATGTTGGATGGTGATGATGGTGGTGGTGGTGATGATGATGATGATGATGGTGGATGTGTGGATGGTGATGATGGTGGTGGTGGTGATGATGATGATGATGATGGTGGTGGTGGTGGTGATGTTGGTGGTGGTGATGTTGGTGGTGGTGGTGAGGAGGAACCCGCACCACCGCCACCTCGTCACTGGCCGTACATCTCAACCTGTGACTGCGCCTGGGGCTCTGGACAGCACCACCGCGTGGTCACCGTCCACACTCCTCCTCCTCCCAAATCCCTCCTCTTCCGACTCTTTCGAGCAAGCGTAACGAAGCGCACAAATAGAGAGGACGAAGAAGAGGGGGAGGACGATGATGATGACCCATGGCAGCCACGTCCTGATGCCTCTGCTTCCTGCGCTCCTCCTGCGACTGGAGAGAAAAAGAGAGAGCGAGAGAGTGAGTGAGAGAGTGAGTGAGCGAGAGAGAGAGTGAGTGAGCGATTGAGCGAGGAGTGAGAGAGCGAGTGAGAGAGCGAGAGAGTGAGAGAGCAAGCGAGAGAGCGAGTGAGAGAGTGAGCGAGCGAGAGAGCGAGCGAGGGGTGGGAGAGAGCGAGCGAGGAGAGAGAGTGGAGAGAGCGAGAGAGAGAGCGAGCGAGGAGAGTGGAGAGTGGAGAGAGCGAGAGCGAGAGCGAGCAGAGAGCGAGCGAGCGAGACGAGAGAGTGGAGAGAGCAAGAGAGCGCGAGCGAGAGAGAGTGGAGAGAGCGGAGAGAGCGAGCGAGCGAGCGAGAGAGTGGAGAGAGCGAGAGAGCGAGCAGAAGGAGCGAAGATGCGAGCGAGCG
Organism: Lethenteron reissneri; assembly: GCF_015708825.2. Lineage (NCBI taxonomy): Eukaryota > Metazoa > Chordata > Hyperoartia > Petromyzontiformes > Petromyzontidae > Lethenteron > Lethenteron reissneri. Next base: position 2,017 of record NW_026891492.1, read on the forward strand.
AGCGAGAGAGTGGAGAGAGCGAGAGAGCGAGCGAAGAGAGCGAGCGAGCGAGCGAGGAGAGTGGAGAGAGCGAGAGAGCGGCGAGCGAGAGAGTGGAGAGAGCGAGCGAGCGATGCGAGCGAGCGAGAGAGTGGAGAGAGAACGGAGAGCGAGAGAGCGAGAGAGTGAGAGAGAGAGAGAGCGAGAGAGAGAGAGAGTGCTGGTGGTATGTGAGAGAGAGAGAGAGAGACTCAGCGTCATCGCCTCCCGCCGCCCGTTACCTTCCACCGTGACCTTGTTGAGGGGTCGCGACCTCCCCAGGCCCGTGGGCACGGGGGTGGTGGCGACCAGGTGACGCGGCGCTCACAGCCGTCCACGCTCCACGTGGCCCGCTGGAGATCGCCGTCCCGGCCTGAGGGCGGTGGGGGGGACACGGTGGGGTCACGGTGGGGGGGGGGGGGCGGTGAGGGGGGGGGGTGGGGGGGGGGTGGGGGACACGGTGGGGGTCACGGTGGGGGGGGGAGGTCACGGTGGGGGTGGGGTCACGGTGGGGGGGAGGTCCCGGTGGGGGGGGGTCACGGTGAGGGGGGGTCACAGTGGGGGGGGGGGTCACGGTGGAGGGGTGATGGTGACACTGACGGGGTACTCTCTCCACTTGTGGGTGGCTATCCCGGCGGACGAGGTGGCGCTGGTCACCTGCACGATGGCGGTGGTGGTGGTGGCGCTGGTGTTGATGGTTGGTGGCGCTGGTGGTGGCGCTGGTGCTGGTGCTGGTGGTGGTGGCGCTGGTGCTGGTGGTGGTGGTCGTGGTGCTGGTGCTGGTGGCGCTGGTGTTGAGAGCTTCACGTCGTGCGCGTCTGGCGAGGAAGACAGACGATGAGCGCGACGCTGGAGAGGCGCCATTGCGGCTGAAAGCAAGTGGCCTCCAGACGGCGTGGGTTCGACGCCTGGGCCCGGGGCGTCTCTCCCTCTCATAGCAACAACGACAACAACAACAACAACAACGACGACGACGACGAGAACAACAATCACTCGAACGCACGACGCGCAATTCCGTCCCGGGATATCGGCGGCGTCTTAAAGAAATCCGCTCGAAAAAACTTCCACCTCCCTTCGTGACGTCTCCAACTCCTCCTCCTCTGTCACAACAGACACGCGGCCTCACGCAAACTCCCCCTCCCTCTCCCCCTCTCCCCCCCGCCGCTCACAGTTCACCAGCAGCTTACACGCTGGCGCTGAGAGGTCCCCGGACGCCGCGGACGCGGCAGCCGTAGGTGCCGCTGTGGCCGCCGCGGGTGACGGCGGGCAGGGGTGAGCGTTGTCCCCCCCCGCTTGTGGCCGCGTGGCCGTAGTCCACCCACGTCGGGGAGCTCTGACGGGCGGGGGGGGGGGCGCGGGGAGGGGGGGACGGGGCGGGGGGGAGGGGGGGAGGGGGGATGTCTCCCGCGGCGTCGCCATTGTGAGCCTCGTGCTGTGGGGCAAACCGCTCGATTTGCTGCCCCCAGCTGACAGCCGCAAGGCTGCCCCCCGTGAATGCCCCCCCGGTGACTGCCCCCACACTCCACCTCACACTACCACGAAGCTGCAGCAATGGCCGACAGCGGCGGTGGTGGCATCGCCGCCGCCCACAACTCTCACGCTCAGCAGTCATCATCATCGTCATCATCATCATCGTCATCATCATCATCATCGTCGTCGTCGTCGTCATCATCATCATCATCGTCATCATCATCATCATCATCGTCGTCGTCATCATCGTTCGTTCGTCATCATCATTCGTCATCATCGTCATCATCATCATCGTCATTCATCATCGTCATCGTCGTCATCATCATCATCGTCATCATCATCGTCATCGTTCGTCATCATCATCATCGTCATCATCATCGTCATCGTCGTCTCATCATCATCGTCATCATCATCGTCATCGTCGTCACCATCATCATCATCGTCGTATCATCATCATCACCGTCATCATCATCATAATCATCATCATCATCGTCATCATCGCCGCCTTCTCACCCGGTAGAAGTTGGACCTGGGAGGGGGGAATCCATCAGCACGGCACCTCAACACGACCGTGTCGCCCTCCGTCACGGCGACGCGTGGAGACTCCAGGATGAGGGACACCCTCCCGGGTGGATCTACACATCCCCCACCGCCCGCAGACATTCACATTGTCCTTGAAACATGATGGCAGATTACTGCTGGTCCTTGATGAGAGACATTCCACAAGCTGTACATCGGAGATCGTCAAAGAAGAGATCGTTTATGCAGATGCAACATCACGATTGTGAATGACCTTTCAGTACATATTTTTGTTATCTTCACAATTCAATTTTTACACGGTAATATGCATTCACTCACATTAACATGCAGTCACTCTCACAACTTTGTGCTACGGCTCATTAAATGTTTGTTTCATTATTATTGTATATTGTATCTATCTTATTCTTGTATGGATGTCTGTTTAGCTATTCGTATATGAGCATAAATTTGCTGTTTTTTATTGAAAATGTAATATTTGATATCTCAAAAACCTGATGTGATAGACAAAAACTGATGCCAGATTTGGAATCAGCACCCCAAAACAAAAACCGTTGGAATACCTTATGCCAGAAAAGTGTGTGACCAGTGTTATCAGAGTGTGTTTTTTGTTTACATTTTGACCGCAAGTATTGTGGTTAATGCAGTTACACGAATCCTCGTAAAAAGGTTTCAGTTTTGTTGCCAGAAAAAAGGGGAAAACCCCTATTATTACTATTATTACATTTTGGTACTGGCAAAGAAGGTCTAATGATGTATTTTTGTTGTCCATGTCATGCACATCCGTCTGTGGAGTGACTCATGCAGCCAGCTGTGGCTGCAGGGTTCTGGTAGTACATATTGTGAAAATTCCGTCACAGTTCCAATGATCGCTGTTCATTGCTTTCATGGCTTTATTTTGGTGATTTTCGAAAAGTGTATTGGTTTAGCCATGTTTGTGTTGTTGTAGTACAGAGTTAGACTGATGGCCTTAATCTAAGTTGTCTTGTGGTTGTTGTTGTTGGTTGTTTCACAGCGTTGGTGTACGGTGTATTTCTGCAATATTTTCCTGTCTTTTCTTGGATTTTCTGTTTGCACTCAGTCACACATTCACTTTAAGATGTTTTCTTGTTCATGTTTTAGTTTTTTGTCTGTTGCGGTTGCACCGATTCAAGAGCCGAATGGCTCACAGGGCTACACCTAATCAATGAACTTGAACTGTCGTGTACGCGTGTCTGTTGTGTCTGCTGTGTTCCGCCCGTACTCACAATGCACCGTCACGTGAATCGTCTCCGAGGCAACGGTCTCGCTCCGGCCGCCCGGCATGGTGTAGTTGACCACGCAGCGATACCCGGCTCCACGTCCCGCCTCTGCAGTGGTAGTGCAGGACGGACGTCACGGCGAAGGTGCCATCGGACTCCGTCGCCACCTTCCTCGTCACTTTCACGTCTAGCGGCGCACACACACAGACAAAGATCCCCCGCGTGGCCTTAACAGGCTGTAGGGGCAAGTGCTGTTAGCGAGTGTCACACGAGGGGGTGGGTGGCCAGCACCACGCCCTGCCGGCTTTGTCTCCGCAGTGGCGATGTTTACTCCCTGCAACACGTAGCAGTATACACTACACTATACATTACACTATACACTACACTATACACTACAATACACTATACACTACACTATACACTACACTACGCACTACACTACTATACACTACACTACTATACACTACACTATACACTACATTATACACTACACTACTATATACTACACTATACACTACACTATACACTACACTGTACACTACTATACACTACACTACTATATACACTACACTACACACTACACTATACACTACACTACACACTACTATACACTACACTACACACTACTTTACACTACACTATACACTACTATACACTACACTATACACTACACTACACACTACTATACACTACACACTACTATACACTACACTACTACACTATACACTACTATACACTACACTACTACACACTACACTATACACTACACTATACACTACACTATACACTACACTACACACTACTATACACTACACTACTACACTATACACTACTATACACTACTATACACTACACTACTACACACTACACTATACACTACACTATCGCAGACATATTCACCGACAGATACGTGTGTAGTGCCATAGGAGGGGAGGGGCTGCTGGAGGCTCTGGGATCCGAGGCAGAGAAGCCCTCGGCGCCAGGCGCTGGGATCCCAGGCACCCCAGACAGTTAAGCCCCTTGGCGCCACCAACAGGGGGGCTGTGTGTGCTCTGTGGGATATCTGGGGGCGCACACAACCCCACCCCTCGTTGGGCACGAGGCATAAAAGGGCAGCTCCCTGGCCGATCGGGGCCAGTTGTAGCTCAAGACCCGAGACCAGCCAGCTTAGGACCCTGTACCCCCTCGTCCCGCTTGTCCTTGTAAGGGCCGGGACGCTGTGAGGGCCAGTGGTGGGACTCTGGGACTCCCGGCTCTACGTCCTTGTGAGGGCGAGTTCCGAGGAAGCCAGAGTCCAGACCCGCACCTTGGCTGGGTCGGGTTAGGTAGCCTCCCCTAGGGTAGTTGTAGCCGGAGGACCCCAGAGTGTAGCCAGAGCAGTGTACCTAGGCTGTGTACCTAGGATGTGTACCTAGGCTGTGTCGCTAGGCTGTGTACCTAGGCTGTGTACCTAGGCTGTAACAGAGTATCAGGAGTGTTGGAGTGTTGTATTGTAATAAAGAAGTTACCTCTACAAGTGTCTCCGGAACCCATTACACATTCACCAGCGGATATTCACCGACAGATACATTCACCAGCAGATCTACCTACCAGGTGATGGCCGCAGGGGCAGGGAATCCTTGTACCAGGTGATGAGGGGCTCTGGGTAAGCGTTGCGCACAAAACATTCACCGATCTGCAAGAGAGGGAAACAGACCAACACATGCAACAAAGATCCCCCGTGTAGCCTTAACAGACTGTAGGGGCAAGTGCTGTTAGCGAGCAACTATGAAGGCCAGAACGGCACACGAGAAGGTGGGTGGCCAGCACCACGCCCGGCCGCCTTTGTCTCCCCAGTGGCGATGTTTTTACGCACTGCACCAGGTATTTATTTGAGGCTGAGTCGACCTAGGGGAGGCACAGAACCTCTTAGCGCGTCGCGCCACGAACCTGGCGACCCAAGTTCGATTCCCACTCACGGCCAACATCAGTGACGATTATCTGAACCGGTTCTGAGCCTCCCTAGGTCGACTCAGCCTCAAAGGAATACCTGGTGCAGTGTGCACACATCGCCACTAGGGAGACAAATGCAGCCGGGTGTGGTACACTACTACACTACTATACAATACACTACTATACAGTACACTACTGTACACTACTATACACTACTATACTATTCACCACTCTACTATACACTACTATACTACACACTACACTATACACTAATATACACTACTATACTATACACTACTATACTATACCATAATATACTATACACTACTCTACTATACACTACTATACTACTACTACTATACTACTATACCTACACTACTATACACTACACTATACACACTACAACTATACACTACAACTACACTACACTATACACTACACACTACATTACACTACTACACTACACTACTATACTACACTACTATACACTACACTATACTACACTAACACTACACTATACACTACACTACATACACTACATAATTACACTACTATACACTACACTACTATACACTACACTATATACTACACTACTATACACTACACTACTATACACTACACTACAATACACTACATACTATACACTACACTACTATACACTACACTACACTACTACTACTACACTACTATACACTACACTACTATACACTACACACTACACTATACACTACCACACTACACTATACACTACACACTACACTATACACTACACTATACACTACACTATAATACACTACACTATACACTACACTATACACTAAACTATACACTACACTATACACTACACTAGACACTACACTATATACACTACTATACACTACACTATACACTACACTACTATACACTACACTACTATACACTATACATTACACACTACCACACTACACTATACTACTGTAATGCGGGCGTAAACGGCCTCGCGGATATGATGTAACTGGGGGTGGAGTTAGGTCACGTGGGGGGAGAAGAGAAAGCTCTTAAGGGCGGTAACCGGAAGAGACGAGGGGAGAGTGTGAGAATAAAGACGGGAGGAGGCCACGCAGGGTGAGAGTGGCACGATCGCCACACGACGGGACTCGGCACCATTGGCCAGCGGTGTCCGGGCACGGGGGAACCAGAGAGCAGCGGTGGGGCTGCAGAGAGAGCAGCTGAGAGACTGCACCAGAGGCGGAGAGGCTGAGAGGAGAGCCAGCAGCGCAGCTGTATCGGGAGCGAGGAGAAAAGGCTACGTGAGCGACGGCAGCTGCCAAGCTGGAGACGGAGAAGGCTCTGAGCGAGGGCCGTGTGGGGCAAAGTTGTAAAGAACCCAAATAAAGGACAACGGAGACAGACAGTGAAAGAGTCCTTTATTACACTGGTGTCAGAAGTTAAACGGCATGTCAAAACAGCTCAGAAGAAAGAATATTCCTGCACCATCGTCTGCTACATCATCCGACGACGACGACCTTCCTCAGGCAGTGGACCTGCCTACGATGGAGGAGGAGATCCGAGCGGGAACGAGTACGGGTCCGGGAGGTTAAGATGTCGCCGCGTCGGTGGACCCGTCCGCGCCGGAGGACGCTGACTTACGATGGAGGCAGATGGCGGAGCAGCTGGAGACCTTGAAAACCGTACTGGTGCAACTGTGCGACCTCGTCACGCCGGCGACGGCGTCGGGGAGGCCCGGGGGTGATCGGCAGGCCGCGGTCTTGCCTGCGCTGCCAGCGCCATCTGCCACGCGGCACGAAGACGCCATCTTGGGCAGTGGCAAGAGAAGAACGGCGGGAAGCCGCCATCTTGCGCCCTCCGCGGTGGGGGGCCGCCATCTTGGACACGTTGCGGTGCGACGCCATCTTGAATATGCCACACGACGAGTCACCTGCAGAAGACGGCGCAGCAAGGAGTCGCAGCCGTCACTTGACAACTGTAAAAGAATTCTCCATCGGTGGCGACTGGAGTGCTTTCGCCTGCAGATTTTTGGCGGCGGTGCGCTCCGCCAGGTGGACTGACGCAGAGGCCCTGGAAGTTCTGACAACTCTTCTCGATCGACGAGTCGGTGCGATTCTTCCGTTCTATAAAGGCCGAAAAAAAGAAGACCTTGAGAGGAGTTTTTGATGAGATGGCGGATGCGTACGAGCCGCCGGATGATGCTCACCGCCGGTTCGTTCAACGCCAGCGGGCACCCGAAGAATCGCCGGTGGCATACAGGGGTGCTGTCTTGGAGTTAGCCATGGCCGCATACCCGGAGACGGAGCCTGACCTACTCGAACCCCTAATTTTGGGCAAGATGCTCGAGCTGTCCAGGGATTTGGGGATCCCTATGCCGGTGTGTGGCCATGAAAAGCTGACATCCCGGGCGGCCGCGAAGTGTCTTGATGCCCAATTTAATCTACGCCGCTGGAAGCAAGTCACGGCGGGACGGGGGGGCCCATCCTCAAGCGAGGTGCCTTGGCGTGGGATCCCAAGAAGGCGGTGTACGTTCCTGACGGGGGGGGCCCGCAGGAGCTGACAGCCGCCTCTGCGTAGTGGTCGGCCCGCGGTGGACCGGGGCCGCGATCTGCGCCGCCGACGCGGGAGCGTCGGGATGGGGGGCCTGCGGTGCGGCGCAACGACATCGAGTGCTTCCGCTGCGGTCGTAAGGGCCATTACGCCAGGGACTGCTGGGCCCGTATCCCAGGACCGCCCCAGCAGGATGCCTCGACAGCGGACGTGCCGAGAAAGGACCCTCCTGGAAAGGCAAGTCGGTGCGCACCAGACACACGGCAAGGCTTGACACCTCATTCATCACCATTGCCACGCGATCCGGGTGTTGTTAATAACGGGAGGCCATCGACTGGGCCATGTCGCTCAGTAACGCAGTGGCGTAAATTGGCACGGCGGGTGTTTCGCGGCCGCTACTGGTTCGTCCACTGTCCCGGGTTCTATACAGGGGGTTGACGTGCGCATTTTAGTGGACTCCGGTGCGTCCACGACCATTATATCGGATGTCATTTTTCATCTGTTGGGCATCCCACCAGAGGCCGTGCGTCCGGTTTACGATTCCTGCGTTGCGGCAAACGGGGGTAGCATAGGCATTGTGGGCCAGGTGGACGCTAATATATCTATCGGGGGAGTGTTGCCCTCGGGAATTGTATTGATCTCGAGGTCCCTTGCGGTTCCATGTTTGTTGGGAACTGATTTTCTGGCCAAAATGCCCATTCTAATTAGAGTTAATCAAAACTGTATCGCATTACCGGGGGGTCGAAAATTACTTTTCTGCCGTCGCCCTGGGGGCGACCTGCCCCGGTCTGCCAGGTGCAGGCGTTGTCCGAGGTATCTGTTGATATTCCACCTGGCTCGCAGATGCTTATCCCCTTGCGATATCGGAAACCTGTACCTGGTCGGGAGGGAGCAACTGGGGTTTTGTTATCGCCGTCCGCTACCATAACGGGCGGATCGGTGCTCGTCGGGGCGCAGACTATTATCCGGCCGGACCAGCAGCCATTTTTGCAGGTGCTTAATGGGAGTACGGAAAATGTGTGTGTGCCGGCTGGAACGGTTGTGGCACATGCCACTACGGCGTTTACAGCCCAGGATTATCTGGGCCGCCGGGAGATGGTTGCCAGGGTTTCGGGCCCTGCGGCCCCAGATAATCGCTGGATCGCCGAACTGTGCGGGGAAAATTCTTCCCTTTCCGGGAAACAGCGTTCCGCGCTTCGCGCGCTATTGTTGAGTTCTTCCGATGTGTTTAGCTCCGACGATCTGGACTTGGGACGCACCTCCCTGCTTTCCCATCATATTGACACAGGGGACGCTGCTCCTATTCGGTTTGAACTCGCATCGGATGAGTCCGGCGGAGCGAGATCATGTGCGAGGGGCAGTGGATGACATGTTGGCTGCGGACATAATATCTCCATCTATCAGCCATGGGGCGCGCCTGTTGTCTTGGTTAAAAGAAAGACGGAAATTGCGATTTTGCGTGGATTTTCGGAAATTAAATAAAGTGTCCGTGGCAGATGCGTACCCCCTGCCGCATATGGACGATTCCCTCGATGCCTTGTCGGGGGCTAAATTCTTTTTCGACGCTGGATCTCTCTTCGAGATTCTGGCAGCTTCCCTCGATGAGTCCTCGCGGGAAAAGACTTGCTTTCCGTACGCCGCAGGGGTTATTTTAATTTAATTGTCTTCCGATGGGGTTGAATGCTGCCCCCGCACATTTCAGAGGTTGATGGAACTGGTATTAACGGGGTTGCAGTGGGAGACATGTCTGATATATTTAGACGATATTATCGTCTTCAGCCGCACATTTGACGAACATTTACTGAGGTTGGAGGCGGTGTTCGCCAGGATGCGCTCCGCCAATCTGAAATTTAAACCTAAGAAATGTCACCTACTGCAACGGTCCGTGCGCTATTTGGGACATATAGTTAGTGCAGACGGGGTTGTCACGGATCCGGACAAGACGGCGTGCGTCCGTGACTGGCCAACCCCGGCCACGGTGGGGATGTGCGTCGTTTTTTGGGGTTTGCCTCATATTATCGTAGGTTTGTTCCCAACTTTGCAACGATCGCGAGGCCTCTGCACCTCCTTACGGGTAAAGGACGGAAATTTGATTGGGGACCACCGGAGGAGGCGGCGTTTCAAGGCCTGCGCGATCGGTTGGCTACGGCGCCGACGTTGGACTATCCAGATTTGATCACCCCTTCATTCTGGATACGGACGCGAGTGACACGGGCATTGGGGCCGTGTTGTCCACAGTCCAAAGGTGGTGTGGAGCGCGTGGTGGCGTACGGTAGCTGGGTTTTGTCCCCCGCCGAAACCCGCTACTGCGTCACTCGCCGGGAACTTTTGGCTATTGTCTATTTTCTCTCCGCCAATTTCGACCGTATCTCTACGGCCGTTCATTTATTGTGCGCACGGATCATGCGGCTTTGCAGTATGCCCTGAAGGTGGACCAGCCATCCGGCCAGTTGGCGCGATGGTTGGACACGCTGCAGGAGTTTTCCTTCCAAATTCAACATCGGAAGGGGGGTGCGTCACGCCAATGCGGACGCGTTCTCTAGGTTGCCGCAGCGATCCCCTTGCGCGTGCGCGTCGGGGACGCATAGGTGTACGCCGATCCAACAGCCCCCTCGGCCTGTTGCGTTGGCGGTCGAGGTGCCTGAGGCTCCAGAGTGGCCCGGACCGGCCGATGGCATTTTTAACCTTCCAAGGGCTGTATGGATTCGTGAACAAATGCTGGATGACTCATTGGGGACCCTGCGGAGTCGAGCTGCGAAGGAGAGTGGGGGACTGGGTTCCGGCGGTACGCCGGGAACCGCTCTCCGCGACGGACTGCTGATGTGGAGGGAAGGGTTACAGGAACGCTGGCGTCTTGTTGTACCGGCATCCTTGCGGTACGAATTGATTAGGGACTCTGCATTGCGACACGCTACTACATCTGGGGTGCAGAAGACCCTATTGACGTTGCAGCGAGATTACTTTTGGCACGGCATGACGACGGATGTCGTCGGGCACGTTCGCGCGTGTCCCGAGTGTGCCCGGCAGAAGCCGCCCTAAACACCCATATGTACCACCAATACAGTATTCAGGTGTCTCGAGTTAATGAGCTGGTGGCGTTAGATATTTTGGGACCCTTCCCGCCATCCGCTAAGGGGAATAAATACTTGCTAGTTGGGGTGGAGTACCTCTCCCGCTGGCCGATGGCCTGGCCCTTGCCCGACCAGTCGGCGGCGTCTATTACGGACGCCTTTCTATTCGGGTACGTATGGACAAGGTGGGCGCCGGAGAGGCTCCTCACGGATCAGGGCCGAAATTTTTCTTCGAAATTGTTGGGGGAGGTGTGCGCGGCTCAGGGAACTAAAAAGATCCGGACATCCCCCTCCCACCCGCAAACGGATGGCATGGTTGAACGGCTGAATCGGACTCTGTCCGCCATGCTGTGTCACACGGTGAATGAAAAACAAGCGGATTGGGATTTGCATATCCCTGGGGTACTCTCGGCGTACCGGATGACGCCGCATGCGTCTACGGGATATTCGCCGTTTTTCTTATGTACGGTCGCGAAAATGTGCCGCCGATGGATGTGCAGTTGGGGACAGGAGTGAGGGGACCTACTAAACCTCTTCCTGATTACATTCAGGACACCGTTCGCCGCGTCACTGAGGCGCGGGAAGGGGCCCGCATGGCAATGGCCAAAGCCTAGGCCCGGAACGAACGGTGCGCTCGACGCTCAAAGGGGAAGTGCCCCTGGAACGTGGGGGATATGGCCTGGCTGCATTGCCCGCAGGTGCGGCCAGGGACCTCCCCTAAATTACATAAACCATGGCAGGGGCCTGTTCGGCTTATCGAGGTTCCCAACCCGCAGTCTGCACGCGTTCGGTTCAGATCTCGGCGCTGGTACGTCCATAGTCTCGCTTGAAACCATATGTGGCCCCTCGAACAGATGCGTCATCTCCTGATGTTGCCTTGCCTGTTGCTGCCGACGCACCCTTGGCGGTGCCTGTGACCCTGCAAGAGCGCCTGTCGTGCCTTTTACAGACAAACCAGCCGTGACACCGCAGGAGACAGGGGACTCTGTTCGGGGTGGGCCTACCACGGCTGCGGGGACACCGAAGCCCCGCCGCCCCTTTCCGACCCCCGCCACAGACACGATTGCGGGGACACCCCAGACTCTGGTCCTTCTGGGAAACGGGACCGTGGCGTTGGCGGGCCTCCAATAGCGACAGGCAGTTTTGAACCTGTCGCTCCTAAAACCCCGTCGCGTTCTCGGTCCTGCAGGGGGGCCGCCGACCCGTCCGGGACGGGCCGGCGACCCGCACGCGGTCGAAGTCCCTTACTTTTCGTTGATTGATACTGTTCTTGTTCTTGTTGTTATTGTTATATTTATTGTATGCTTCGTTGTCCTTGCATGTCTGATGGTTGGTGGTCGCCCGCATTACTTGTGGTTGCTTAGCCGAGGACGGCTGAAATTTTCTCCACGGGGGAGGGTGGTGTAATGCGGGCGTAAACGGCCTCCGCGGATATGACGTAACTGGGGGAGGGGTTAGGTCACGTGGGGGGAGAAGAGAAAGCTCTTAAGGGCGGTAACCGGAAGAGACGAGGGGAGAGTGTAAGAATAAAGACAGGAGGAGGCCACGCAGGGCAGAGGGTGGAGAGTGGCACGATCGCCACAAGACGGGAGGAGGCACCGTTGGCCAGCGGTGTCCGGGCACGGGGGGAACCAGAGAGCAGCGGTGGGGCTGCAGAGAGAGCAGCTGAGAGACTGCACCAGAGGCGGAGAGGCTGAGAGGAGAGCCAGCAGCGGAGCTGCATCGGGAGTGAGGAGAAGGCTACGTGAGCGACGGCAGCTGCCAAGCTGCCGAGCGGGAGACGGAGAAGGCTCTGAGCGAGGGCCGTGTGGGGCAAAGTTGTAAAGAACCCAAATAAAGGACAACGGAGACAGACACAGTGAAAGAGTCCTTTATTACACTACTATACACTACTATACACTATACACTACACTATACACTACACTATACACTACTATACACTATACACTACACTATACACTACACTATATACGAACCCACGACCTCCTGTGCACCAGGCGAGGTAGTCAACATCTCCCAACTAAAACTAAACCACGTTAGAATCACGAATCGGTGGCGTCTACAGCACCTGCAGCCGGGGGGGGGGGGGTGGGGGTGCGTGCGTCTCCGCAACGCCGTTAAGGTAACAAAGCCACCCCAAGAGACGGAGCAGCGGGAGACGGAGCGACGACAAGGCGGAGTGAGAAATGAAAGAAAGTCCCCGCAGGCCGCGGGCTGCTCACCTTGTGCTGCTGCTGGTTGAGCAGCTTGGGCCACTGGCTCGCAGCCACGGCCACCGTGGGGGCCGCTGGGAGGGACACGGGGGGAGGGGGGAGGGGCCGCTCTGTGCGTCAAACGTCGCTGGGACGTCATCGGCCGTTTGCTTGCGAGTCCTCCAACTTGACTCCGAAACGTGTGGTGTAGTGTAGTGTATAGTGTAGTAGTGTATAGTAGTATAGTAGTGTAGTGTATAGTGTAGTGTATAGTAGTGTATAGTAGTATAGTGTATAGTGTAGTGTGGTAGTGTGTAATGTATAGTGTGTGTCGTGTGTAGTGTATAGTAGTGGTGCTTTACACGCCGTACAACACGTTAGAATCGACAGGAGTAAAGTTTGACTCGCGTGCAAACTCGACTAGCGAGCGTAGGACCCCGTAGATCACGACTCGTTCGTCAGTAGAGAATCGTAAGCGGGTAAGCCCATGTGGTAATGTCCGTAAGTAGGGGCGTCTCTTTGCGACATCCTTAAGTAGGGGAGTCTCTGTCGTAATGTCCGTAAGTAGGGGAGTTTTCTGTAGCAATGTCCGTAAGTAGGGGAGTCTCTTTAGCGACGCCCGTAAGTAGGGGAGTCTCTGTCATAATGTCCGTAAGTTGTGTCTCTGTAGCGACGTCCGTAAGTAGGGAGTCTCTTTAGCGACGTCCGTAAGTAGGGGAGTCCACGTCGCAACGTCCGTAAGTAGGGGAGTCTCTGCTGTAACGTCCATAAGTAGGGGAGTAGAAAGTGGCCCCGGCACTCGCTACAAAAGACCCGCACGCTTGCGGTGGCTTCGGCCACGCCGGCGCGCCCCGCCAGCGCCTGGAAGACGAAGTGGCGCTCGTCAGCGGTCTCCGTCGCGCTCAGCGCCAGCGCGGAAGTCGCTGCGCCGAGCGTCGATGCGGCTCTCGTAGCCGGTGCCCACGTCCGCCACGAAGAGTCGCGCGTCGCGGTACGAGATCCTCGTTCGCGAAGATCGTGAAATCTGTGCCGGGGGGGGGGGGGGGGTTGGAGTCTATGGGCAGTGCTGAGTCTATGTAGCAGTGTTGAGTCTATGGGCAGTGTTGAGTCTATGGTGCAGTGTTGAGTCTATGTAGCAGTGCTGAGTCTATGGTGCAGTGTTGAGTCTATGTAGCAGTGTTGAGTCTATGGTGCAGTGCTGAGTCTATGGGTGACAGTGTGAGTCTCTGGGCAGGGCATACGACGTACGTGGCCGAGCGGTGTGCGTGTGGGTGGGGTGGGGTGGGGGTGGCGCTTACTCACGATGAACACTGGGTGACCACCTCATCGCCCACAGGAGCTGGTGACCGTGCAGGGGTATCACCAGCGGGCTTCCCAGCTCCACCTCCACCAGCGGGGTCACGCCACGGAGATCGCCGATTCGACGCCTGCGGCGATTGACGGTCATCGCACGCAAGTCACGCTGCAGACTGTGTATAGTGGTGTAGTGTAGTAGTGTAGTGTATAGTGTAGTGTATAGTAGTGTAGTGTATCGTAGTGTAGTGTATAGTAGTGTAGTGTATAGTAGTGTAGTGTATGTAGTGTATAGTGTAGTTTATAGTACTGTAGTGTAGTGTCTAATGTATTGTGCAGCAGTATATATTAGTGCAGAGTATATTACTGTAGTGTATCGTAGTGTATAGTAGTGTAGTGTATAGTGTAGTGTACAGGTAGTATATAGTGTAGTGTATGTGTAGTGTATAGTGCAGTGTATAGTGTAGTGTATAGTAGTGTATGTGTAGTGTATAGTAGTGTAGTGTATAGTGTAGTGTATTAGTGAAGTGTATAGTGTAGTGTAAGTAGTGATAGTGTAGTGTATAGTGTAGTGTGTAGTGTAGTGTAAAGTCGTGTATAGTGTAGTGTATAGTGTAGTGTATCAGTTCCATCATCACCTGTACAAGAACAAAGGGAGAACTCAGACTGTTCCAATTATCGTGGCATAAACACTTCTGTCCGTCGCCAGCAAAATCCTCGCAAGAGTACTGCTGAATAGACTGGTACCGCAATAGCTGAAGATCACCTCCCAGCGACCCAGTGGGCTTTAGAGCCAACGGGGAACCACAGACATGGTGTTTGTCCTGAGGCAGATTCAGGAAAAGTGCCGGGAGCAAAACAAAGCACTGTACGTCACCTTTGTGGACCTGACAAAAGCATTTGACACCGTGAGCAGGCAGGGACTTTGGAAAATCCTGGACAAGCTAGGCTGCCCACCGAAGTTCCTCACCATGATCGTCCAGCTTCATGAAGACCAGCTTGGACCAAGTCAGACATAGCAACAATCTCTCGCAGCCCTTCACTATTGCAAACGGCGTGAAACAGGCTGTGTTCTTGCTCCCACGCTGTTCACCATTTTGTTCAGCATGATGCCTCCAGCAGGTCACAGAGGACCTCGACGACGCTGATGGCGTATACATCCGTTTTCGTCTCGACGGGAGCGTGTTCAACCTGAGGCGTTTTGCAGGCCCACACAAAGACCATGGAGCAACTGATCAGGGAGCTGCTTTTTGCTGACGATGCCGCCCTCCTTGCTCATACAGAGGCAGCTATGCAGCGAATTACGTCCTGTTTCGCGAAAACAGCTCAGATCTTCGGCCTTGAAGTCAGCCTGAGGAAGACTGAAGTTCTTCATCAGTCCGCACCCATGAGGAGCACCATCCACCAAGCATCTTCATTGAACAAACAGAACTGAAAGCTGTCCACCAGTTCAGCTACTTGGGGTGCGTCATCTCGTCTGACGCCAAGATCGACAACGAAGTCGACAACAGGCTGGCCAAAGCAAACAGTGCATTTGGCAGACTATACAAACGTGTCTGGAACAACAGAAACCTTAAAAGAGCCACAAGGTCAACGTCTACACAAGCTGTTGTGCTGACAACTCTCCTGTATGGCGCTGAGTCCTGGGTCACGTACCGTCGTCACCTGAGTCTCCTCGAGCGTTTTCCATCAGCGCTGCCTCCGCACAATCTTCAATATCACTGGAGTGACTTCGTCGCCAACACTGAAGTCCTCAAGTCAGCGAAGGTCATCAGCATCGAGGCCATGGTCCTCAAGACACAGCTTCGTTGGGCAGGGCACATCGCCAGGATGGAGAACCACCGCTTGCCTAAGATTGTGCTGTATGGGGAACTGTCCTCTGGCCATCGCGACATAGGGGCACCACGAAAGCGATACAAAGACTCCCTGCAGAAGTCCCTCACTGCTTGCTGCATCGATCACCGTCAGTGGGCAACACAAGCAGCTGATCGCAACTCCTGGCGGCACACAGTCCACCAGGCCACCTCCTTCTTCGAAGATACCCACAGGGCCCGTATGGAGGACAAAAGGAGAAGGAGGAAGAACCATGATCCCTCAGCACCCATCCCAGATGAGACCTATACTTGCAGCTGTTGTGGCAGGACCTGCTTGTCCCGCATAGGCCTCTTCAGCCACCAGCGTGCCTGCAGAAGACGTGGATGTCCTTCCTAGATCTTCGTTCGCGAAGCCAAGCCATGATGATGATGAGTGTAAAGTAGTGTAGTGTAGTGTGTAGTGTATAGTGTAGTGTAGTAGTGAAGTGTATAGTAGTGTGTAGTGTATAGTGTAGTGTATAGTAGTGTAGTGTATAGTGTAATGTATAGTAGTGCAGTGTATAGTAGTGCAGTGTATAGTAGTGTAGTGTATAGTGTATAATAGTGTAGTGTATAGTGTAGTGTATAGTGTAGTGTAAAGTAGTGTAGTGTATAGTAGTGTAGTGTATAGTGTAGTGTAGTAGTGTGTAGTGTATAGTGTAGTGTATAGTGTAGTGTATTAGTGAAGTGTAAAGTAGTGTATAGTGTAGTATATAGTGTGTAAAGTAGTGTATAGTGTAGTGTAGTAGTGAAGTGTATAGTAGTGTGTAGTGTATAGTGTAGTGTATAGTGTATAGTGTAGTGTATAGTGTAATGTATAGTAGTGCAGTGTATAGTAGTGTATAGTGTAGTGTATAGTGTATTATAGTGTAGTGTATAGTGTAGTGTATAGTGTAGTGTAGTGTGAGGTGGGCACGAATCTTCCGCGTCTACAGACGACGATTGACACGGTGAAGCCGAACCACGATCGGATGAGGGGGGGGGGGGATGCTGCTGGATGCTGCCGATGTTCACGGCGGCGGTGATCATCACCTTGGAAGGAGACGGAGACGAGCAACAGCAACGCGACACATCGCAGCGACATGTGGCCGGCAAGTTCTCGCTGCAGCTGCGCCTGCTGCAGCAGCTGCTGCTGCTTGCTGCTGCTGCTGCCGCTGCTGTAGCTGCTGCTGCTGCTGCTGGTACTGCTGCCGCTGCTGCAGCTGCTGTTGCTGCTACTGCTGCTGCTTGTGGAGCCGTGAATCCACCGTGCCCTTCTCCTCCCGTCGTCAATCCTGTGTCGTGTGAAACACAACGCGGCAGTCCGCACCGTCACAACACATTCCTGCTGCTGCGGAGGGAGCTGGTAGTGACGCTGGGTTGCTCGCTCAATGGCCTGCAGGGTCAACGGTCAGGGCAATGTGGTGTATTCCGCAAATATGCCCGACTGTGAGGGCGGGCACAAGCCGGCGTGAGTAGGTGAAACGTTGAGTTTTATAAGGGCACCACGGGGTGACCAGCCCCTCCCCACCCAGCCCCTCCCCTCCCTTCCCACCCAGCCCCTCCCTGCACCTGTGGGCTGATGTAACCTATCAGTATTTTAGTATTAAACACAACGCATTCCACACTATTACACTAGTGGTATTAACACAGTGCATTCCACACTATTACACTAGTGGTATTAAACACAGTGTATTTCACACTATTAGACTATTTATATTAGTAAACACGACGCAAATGACCCCTATGGAGGCAGCCTGGCCTAGCAACTAACACTAGTTGTCCCAGACATTTAAAAGTGTTTTGATCACCACCACCAGCACCACCACCAGCAGCAGCAGCACCACCACCACCACCAGCACCAGCACCACCACCAGCACCACCACCACCAGCACCACCACCAGCACCACCAGCACCAGCACCACCACCAGCACCACCACCACCAGCACCACCACCAGCACCACCAGCACACACCACCACCAGCAGCACCACCACCAGCACCACCACCAGCAGCACCACCACCACCAGCACCAGCACCACCACCAGCACCACCACCACCAGCACCACCACCAGCACCACCACCAGCACCCACCACCAGCAGCACCACCACCACCAGCAGCACCACCAGCACCACCACCAGCACCACCACCACCAGCACCACCAGCACCACCAGCACCACCACCAGCACCACCAGCACCACCATCACCACCACCAGCACCACCACCAGCAGCACCACCACCAGCACCACCACCACCAGCAGCACCACCAGCACCACCAGCACCAGCACCACCACCAGCACCACCAGCACCACCAGCAGCACCACCACCAGCACCACCACCACCAGCAGCACCACCAGCACCACCACCAGCACCACCACCAGCAGCACCACCAGCACCACCAGCAGCACCACCACCAGCACCACCACCACCAGCACCACCACCAGCAGCACCACCACCAGCACCACCACCACCAGCAGCACCACCAGCACCACCATCACCACCACCAGCACCACCACCAGCAGCACCACCACCAGCACCACCACCACCAGCAGCACCACCAGCACCACCAGCACCAGCACCACCACCACCAGCACCACCAGCACCACCAGCAGCACCACCACCAGCACCACCACCACCAGCACCACCACCAGCAGCACCACCACCAGCACCACCATCACCAGCAGCACCACCAGCACCACCACCACCAGCACCACCAGCACCACCAGCACCACCACCAGCACCACCATCACCACCACCAGCACCACCACCAGCAGCACCACCACCAGCACCACCACCACCAGCACCACCACCAGCAGCACCACCACCAGCACCACCACCAGCAGCACCACCACCAGCACCACCACCACCAGCAGCACCACCACCAGCACCACCACCAGCACCACCACCAGCAGCAGCAGGCACAGCTGTAGAGAACACCACAGCAGCCTACCTGGCTGGCGACGATCTTACACAGATCAATAACAAGTGGTGAAAGATCGATAAATCGAAAGATCGATAAGTTTGAGAGAGAAACCACGCCTACCCACGTGTTCGTCTATCTTGTTCGATTCCCACGCGATTAGACTGAGAATCGATTCCCATGTTATCCCAATGGGAATCGACTCCAGACATCCATTACTCGACTAGAATCGATTCCCATGTTATCCCAATGGGAATCGACGCGAGTGTAGTTAATCGAACCTTAAATCGATTCTGCCTGTACCTCGTGACTTTGTGTGTAGTCGATGGCGTCGTGCAGGAGACTCTCCCGCGCCCTTGGCCTCCTCTTCCTCTCCCTCCTGCAGCCCCTCCACCTCGTCACGTGCTCACACGGTGAGGAGGTCACTGTGTGTGGGGAGCGGTGGTGCACTGGTTAGCACACTGTGTGTGTGTGGGGAGCGTGGTGCACTGGTTAGCACACTGTGTGTTGTGGGGAGCGGTGGTGCAGTGGTTAGCACACTGTGTGTGTGGTGAGTGGTGGTGCACTGGTTAGCACACTGTGTGTGTGTGGGGAGCGGTGGTGCACTGGTTAGCACACTGTGTGTGTGTGGGGAGCGGTGGTGCAGTGGTTAGCGCACTGTGTGTGGGGGGGGGGGGCGGTGGTGCAGTGGTTAGCGCACTGTGTGTGTGTGTGTGTGGGGAGTGGTGGTGCAGTGGTTAGCGCACTGTGTGTGTGAGTGGGGAGTGGTGGTGCAGTGGTTAGCGCACTGTGTGTGTGTGTGTGGGGAGTGGTGGTGCAGTGGTTAGCGCACTGTGTGTGTGTGAGTGGGGAGTGGTGGTGCAGTGGTTAGCGCACTGTGTGTGTGTTTGAGTGAGTGGGGAGTGGTGGTGCAGTGGTTAGCACACTGTGTGTGTGAGAGTGGTGGTGCAGTGGTTAGCACACTGTGTGTGGGGAGCGGTGGTGCAGTGGTTAGCGCACTGTGTGTGAGCGGTGGTGCAGTGGTTAGCGCACTGTGTGTGTGTGGGGAGCGGTGGTGCACTGGTTAGCACACTGTGTGTGTGGTGGTGCAGTGGTTAGCACACTGTGTGTGTGTGGGGAGCGGTGGTGCAGTGGTTAGCGCACTGTGTGTGGGGGGGGGGAGCGGTGGTGCAGTGGTTAGCACACTGTGTGTGTGGGGAGCGGTGGTGCACTGGTTAGCACACTGTGTGTGTGTGTGTGGGGAGCGGTGGTGCAGTGGTTAGCGCACTGTGCGTGGGGGGGGGGGGTGCAGTGGTTAGCGCACTGTGTGTGTGTGTGGGGTGTGGTGCAGTGGTTAGCGCACTGTGTGTGGTGGAGGGTGGTGCAGTGGTTAGCGCACTGTGTGTGTGAGTGGTGGTGCAGTGGTTAGCGCACTGTGTGTGTGAGTGGTGGTGCAGTGGTTAGCGCACTGTGTGTGGGGGGGGGGAGCGGTGGTGCAGTGGTTAGCGCACTGTGTGTGTAGGGAGCGGTGGTGCAGTGGTTAGCGCACTGTGTGTGTGTGGGGAGCGGTGGTGCAGTGGTTAGCGCACTGTGTGTGTGGGGGGGGGGGGAGCGGTGGTTAGCGCACTGTGTGTGTGAGTGGTGGTGCAGTGGTTAGCGCACTGTGTGTGTGAGTGGTGGTGCAGTGGTTAGCGCACTGTGTGTGTGAGTGGTGGTGCAGTGGTTAGCGCACTGTGTGTGTGAGTGGTGGTGCAGCACGCCGAGAGAGTTTGTGGGCAAGCGTCAGGATGAGCTCTGCGCCTGCAGGCTGTGTGCACACTGCCACGCTGGACCGACGCTGGGTGATGTGATCAGGCCGCACACGCAATGTTTATTTCACCACTGGGGCCAATTATAATTGGTTTCATTCATTTTGCTGCCTGTTCAGACAGAGCTAATGGTGAATGAGGAACCTAAACCAAACTTCCAACCAGTTGTCAAAGGCACTTGAGCCCACTGCCGCACGTTCAGATGGTGCAACATTGCGTCGATTGGTAGATTAACGTGGTTCTTAAGCTCTCTGCGTGTGCCTGAAGTGACGTGTGTATTTCGCTGTTATTTTGTTTTTGATGCAACTCACGAGCAAATGAAGCTGATGGTATGTGGAGGCTAATGAGCGAACAAGATGAGACATTTCAAAACATTGTCTCATCTTGTATTAAAAAAACATTTAACTGTTATTCTGAATCGTGACAATTCGTGAAATCTTTATGGGGTTCAGTACGCAGGGGAGGGATTGGGGTTAATGTTTACGTGCCACCCGGAGGCACACCGATACGTTTCATGATACGGGCCTGTGTGTCACTCTACATGATGTGTTTATGTGACCCATCCAGCCACTGCACAACCGCTACATTCACCGTGATGGATTTTAATTAAAACAAATCGCGACAAATCATTATTCAGTCGGGGCCAATCGTTAGAACTCTGATTGATCACAATTGACATGACAACAGGTTGTTTTAGTAACAAGTAAACATGAAAAAGGTGCAGGCCTGCAATTGCCTGTTCACACCACTGCTTTGTGGAAGGGCCTCCCACTCAGGAGAGCTCCATTGAGTCCCTGTCGAGGGCCATTGGGACTTTTTCTTCAACGATGGCCAGACGTCTTGGGGGGGCGGGGTTCGGTGGCGAGCGGCACAGGCAAGGGGGGGGGCACAATGGCGAGAATCTGGCCACATAGAGGGGGGCATGTAAACTAAAACTATAAACAACTTCTCTTGTTATACCAGCTAAGACCCACTAAGCTAGATAGCTCTGTTTCAGAGGTGACCTGGGCCACCAATGGTAACTCACGAGGTGGCTTATCAAGTGAAATACTCTCAACGCACGTTTATGAATGTCGAGGGGAAACACCGGAGGACCCTGAGAAGAATCCACGTGACCACGGGGAGAACGAAACGTAGACCCCAAATACACGGCAGGCGTCAGGGTTGGGATCCAACGCGTGAACCCCCTGCTGGATACCAGGTGAAGGAGTTAGCATCTCGCCGCCGTGGCACTTAGAACCGCACCTTTACCTTGTCGTGCCACTGATTTCATCATCGCAATCCAAGATGCAGTGCTTTGAATGTTCATGAACAGCCGTCCCTTTCTCTCTCGCCCACAGACATTGACGAGTGCGCGTCGAGCCCTTGCGGTCATGGAGGGACCTGTCTCAACCTGGTGAACGGGTTCAGCTGCACGTGCCCTCCACAGTGGACGGGGCACACCTGTCTCCTGGGTGGGTGACGTCCAGTGCCGCGAGTTCTACGCCAGTCTGAGCTCACATCGTCGTCGGCACTTTGAGGATTCTGAAGGCTCAGCGTCAATGAATTTGGTTCACGGAGGCCTGACCGGGGCACTGTTGGTATTCTTCAGGTTCGGTGCCAATGCCCCAAGGCTCATGGAACCGTCTAGAATATGAGGCTCAAAGCTCCAAGTGTCTCGTCGCTAACAATGTCATTGTATGTCTGTTGAACTTATTTCGCACCATACAGCATCAACCTCGCTAATCATAGGTGCAGAGGGAAGGACAGTGAACTAGACAAATTGGGGTGGGGATCATCATTGGAGATCCGGAGCCTGCGGGATAAATTCCACATTCACATGGCGCGGACCAATCGCTTCATCAACAGCCGCTGCTGATTCACCAAAACAAGTTGCCTGCTTTGTCGACCCTCTGGGTGATTATGGGCTGACCCCTTTGCAGATATTTTCGACTCGCAACTTTGCACCTGTGAGTATGACCCTCTGCCAGCCAGCTTGAACAATGAAAGTTAAAATTGCATCGTGTGCCCGGATGGGGGGGGGGAGCCTGCAACATGTTTGCTGCAGCAAAGTTAATGCCACGGTCGCAAGATGTTAACTATCTCGCCTGGTATACAGGAGTTTGTGGGTTCGATCCCAACCCTGATGCCTGCTGGTGTATATTTGGAGTTTGTATGTTTACCCCATGGTCGCGTGGACCCCTTTCACATTTAAAATCAACGTGCGTTTTTAGAGTGTCTGGCTGCTATAAATGACCACACGATAGCCACTTTGTTGAGCTATCATTTGTGGCCAGGCCGCTCCTGAAAAAGAGCTGTGTAACTCAGAGGGCCTTACCTGATAAAAATAAAATTAGTTCATAATGCCGCCTATCAAAGCTTGTCGCACCTGCGTATCCCAAGGAGGTGCGAAGGAATCCTTCCTTCCCAGTGAGCGCTTTGCGTGCTTGAAGATGACGTTGGCGGTGGCTGCGCGTCGGCCTTTTCACAGATCAGGACGAGTGCGATGACAACCCTTGCGTTCACGCGCGCTTCTGCAAGAACCTTTTCGGAGGCTACTACTGCGGTTGCCTGCCCGGGTGGACTAGACAGAATTGTGACATTGGTAGGTTCACCTCTCTCCTCCACGCCCACGTGCATCATCGGTGTCAAACAAAAACACACGTGCATTTCGATCGACGCTGAAATCAATGCTATTCTTTCAACCCAATTGCCTAGTATAACGTGCAACCTCAGGCCAACTTTTGTCACGTGGTTTGAGCAGTTGAATCAACATTGACCAAACATTCCAAATGTATTGCCTATCTAACCTATAAAAGTTTTTTTGTCTGTCCGTCTGTCTGTCCGTCTGTCTGTCTGCGCATGCGCGCTTGCGAGGGATTTGTCTCTCAAACGGTGGGGTTAACGTCGAAAAAAAATTGCCAGGCAGCACGCCCTAAGTCCCGCGGTGGGTATAGGCTATTCCGTTTCCCATCCGTAAACTTTAAAGTAGTTAAATGAACAAGTTAGTGGGGGCGTGGGTAGTGGCCCAGCCCCCAGCCTGGCAATGTGTCACCGGCTGGGCAATCTAGGCGAGGCCTCGGGCTCTGCACGGGACGAGGCCTCACCACGGCAATGTAAAGTAATTTTTATTTAAACTTTCGCTAAGAACTCAGGTTCAGTGTTTACTATTATTAAACCAATTAGTTGGCAGATATTACAATAATAATGTTTGTGTGCAGATAGCAACTCTGGTTCATTGTTTACTATTATGAAACTAATAAGTTTTAAATGGAGTCGCTATCTTATTTTAATGCTCTAAGCCCATCGAATGTTCGCTCCAGTCTTGATATGTCTGGTCCAAACTGATTGTATCCTGGGTTTCTAGTCTGTCAGGTGTAGTGGCACACGCATGTAATTCAACATTTTGATAGATGACTGTGCAAGGCAGAATCGAAAGTAGGTCCTTGACCTAACTGTGGGGATTATTTTCCTTGACACGCTGCGGATACTCCCAATTCCTCCCACGTACAAAATACTTGGAAATAAATCGACCAATTCCCAGGAAGACAGTCAAAAGTCCCGTGGCAGAATCAGCCTGCACTGTCACCCTCCCACACAGAGCAGTGGTGTACTCATTTTTAACAGCCCCGGAATGATGACAGAGAAACTGGGATCCTTTAGGGGGATTTAAAGCTTGCAACTGTCCAATTCATCAGTTGGTCACAGTGTCAAGAAGCCACCTGGCAGGATTGCAGAATCAGCCTGGGTGTGTTCCCTGTGTCGCCGGCACACTGCACACCAACACCAAGTGTGTCCCACCAGTGAATGTGCACGCTCCGGCGGCGCGCACCGGCGTGTTGTGTTGTTCATGCGGTTGCTCCGCCGGCGAGCGGTGGCTTTCCTTTGGAGTGCTCCGTGAACAACGCCATGGCCTCATTAAAGGCCTGCGCTTGACAAACACTCGCCTCTGGATTCTGTGCCAAGTGACGCGATGACCTTGAAAGTGTTTGTCATTTAACAGCCCCCGCCCCCCCCACCAACAAGTTTGACTCTACCTCTCTTTCCTGTGGCCATAACCTCATCGCAACATCTCCAAGCCACAAACACGTGCCTTGACAAATGGGGGGGGGGGGGGATATTGAACGACGGTGAACCCGGTTTGAGACTTGATATGGTCGATTGATGAATTTGTTCATGCTGCTGCCCAGTAGATGTTTCATTGTACGCTGATCACCCCACATCCATAACGAACGTTTGGAGAATATTCATAATTTGAGAATGATGGGTTCTCAAGTTATTCATGACTGGTAACTGATTGGTTAAGCAATGCACATACAACAAGTCGCAGACGACACATCGATATGTCGAGGTCTCCAATGTTTAGTGCATCGCAAATGTGCAACACACCTAATGCACGTGTGCCCTCTATTGCCTGCCTAGAGACAGATTTTTAGGAATCATAGTAACGATCTTCTATCTGTTCTCTTTCATTTCACCAGCTGTCAATGACTGTGAGGGGAGTGCTTAAATGGAGGAGCATGCAAGGTAAATGCCGACCCACAAACACACTTCCTCTGAAGACATTTCATTGCCTTGTCTCATCGTCGTGTGCATTCACTTACAAGAATCGTCTTCTGGGCGCCGATGCCTTAGGATATGAGACTTGACGTGTGTTTAGACTGCAGCCCAAGTCTTATACTGTATTGGTTGTGGGAGCATATCATATCAAAAGCTGTGGGTTGTTGCCTCTGCGGCTTGATCTCAGTAATTATACATGCGCTTGTTATCACGGGCGCCGGTAATGGTTAAGAGTAACGACTTCTATTGCAGCTTACTGCTCACAGCGTTTGTAAATGCCCCGTGAATTTAGCTTCCTTATTAATGAGTACGTGCCACCCCAGACACTCAATGTTTATGTAAAAAAAATAACATGAAAACATTGTTAATATTTAAGTTGTCTGGAGTTGCGTTGGCTTTGTCCACAGTTTAAGAACAAGTTGTTTTTTAGTCTTTTTTTCTATCGAAATTTGTTTGTCTGTTTGGACTGCTTTTTGTTGAAGACCACAAATCATAACCTTAACCAAACAAGCAGAGTTTCAATACATTATTTGTATTGATTTCTCTTGTTGACACTGTTATTCGGAAAGCGTACCTTTTATTTGAAACGTGCATTCATGGAGATACTTACGCAGAATTCATTTTTCTTTTTAAATACTGCGGCACTTTGC
This sequence comes from Lethenteron reissneri, assembly GCF_015708825.2. Classification (NCBI taxonomy): domain Eukaryota; kingdom Metazoa; phylum Chordata; class Hyperoartia; order Petromyzontiformes; family Petromyzontidae; genus Lethenteron; species Lethenteron reissneri. Next base: position 28,036 of record NW_026891492.1, read on the forward strand.
CATTAAACGTTTCCATTTGCGATGGTTCAACACAATCGCGAAACACCGCCGAAGCGAAGCGAATGCAAAGTATACGACACCGAAAACGGGGATATTTCACGCGTCGACGACGTACGACGTCGTTCCACTCTGGCAGGACCTGACCGACGATTACAGCTGCGAGTGCAAGCCGGGCTACACGGGCAGACGCTGCGAGACGGAGGCGGACAAGTGTGCTGCGAGCCCGTGCCTCAACGGCGGCCAGTGCAGGGACGCCGTCGATTCCTACGACTGCGTTTGCACGGACGGCTTTGCCGGCGACAGCTGCCAAGTAGGCGCCGCGTTTGTTCTCGAAGCGAGCTGCCACGTGATCTCCGTCCGCGCGCCCGCGGCTGCGTCGCTTTTCATCGAGACCGGTGTTGCACGCACATCGAGCCCTGCGAATCCCAAAGATGCCGTGGATTTGCGTCCGCCGGGCTCTGGCGTTGATGACGAACCCTGAGAACAGCTGTCCAACGTGTGTTCGGACTGCGCCATGGGCTTTGTTCGGCGTGATGTCCGACGTTTCGCCGCACGTGCCGGAGGCTTCTTCTGGAACCGACCGAAGGAAGTTCCCGGCACGTGTAGCGAAGCGTGGACCATCGCGGCGAACAACGCACGGCACGACCAACAATCACGCTGTGGAGATCCACAGCAGCGCAACCTGTACAGTCTTTACACGCAAAGTGCTTGCCACAAATGAGCCACAATACCTTGCTGATCTTGTTAAGGAGCATAGACCATCACGCGAACTTCGGTTATCCTCACAGCGGCTTTTGGTTAACCATCAGAGATTAGAAAGCCACTGGAGTTATGCTCCGCACCGCCGATGAGCGCGGTTGACTACTTGCGGTGCAAAAAGAGTTCAGGAGTAGAACCCGATGAATCTCATGGAATGCCAATGAAGGCACTCTGAACAGTGGGCATTAACAGTTAACCGAAAGAATTATAAACGTGAATTATTAAGAGTAGGGTAGAATAATTTTTAAGAATATAAGAAGTATAATTTAAGACGGATAACTTCTAATTTCTCAAGTAGTTCATAATAAAATGGTTGTATTTGTAGTTGTTAATGAGGGGTCTCAATTTTGCATTGAGCATGAGGAGAGTGGTGATGGCGAGGTGTGACGCTTGGTATCCGTGATGACCTCCAACCTTGAGAGCACGTTTGATCTGCTTGAGGTTTAATTTTTTTATTTCGATTTAAAGCTTTCGTGACTGCAGGGATTCATGTTATTGGTTTTTTGGTGAAGTCACGTAGAAGGGAAATAATAAAATAACAAACATAAACCATAATATAATAAAGTTCTCACGACGTTCCGGCCACAGCGCAAGTAACCGTCCTCAGGTGAAGAAACAGCTGTCTGACAGACAGCGCTCCAATGGACACCGCTAAGCTTGGCGGCTTATTTTTAAACTGGGTGGGAGGAGCAGAGCGCCTTGACAAAGGAGTTTACATATCAACAGATTTTTATTTTTTTACATTTTTCACTTTCGGCCAAATTCTTTGACCCACGGTGGGCTGCCCTCCATCCGCTCTGCTGTGTGTGCGTGCCCATGTCAGCACTCGAGCGTGTGACACGCCAACAGTTCACACGGCCACATTGTGCACCTCTTTCTAAAGAGGCTTTCAAAAATGCTTTGATGCTCATCCAGTGGTTTTGTACTTTCGTTGAAATCAGCTGCTGCCATTGAATTTATATGGAAAATGTGCTGCTCTGATGTACATAAAAAAACGCTCAGTTCTCTTACTGATATTGGAATGATTTTTATTTATTTGGATTAAAAAATATATATATATTATGCCCTATCCCCAACTTTCTAGGTTATCTTCTGAACACCGTTGCAAGCATGCACGAGTAGTTATCCTGTTAATTAATTTGTCTCGTCCGTATTAATTGTCTACCCGTGATGTTGTTTCCACTTTTTTTTCGTCACGCTGTCTGCGAAAATGCGATGGATCGGGCACAGATCTGGGTTAGT
>NW_026891493.1:0-36046 GCF_015708825.2 Lethenteron reissneri
TAAATTTGCCGGTTTCAGCTGTAACTTGCCACTGATTGAGCCGTGAGCGGGATCGAACAACTCTGATCGCTGAGTTCTTAGCGCAGGGTGGCAACCAACGTCGCCACCGCTCAGCCACAGTGTCTGTGGATGCTGGCGCGAGTCAATGATGATGTATATCTACTGTAGTATGTTGGGGTCAGAACGTGAACGACGCACTGCGAGAGATTGGAACTCCCCGGATTTCTAATTTCTGTTTCTCTTTCTTGGGACTTCCCGGATTTCTAATCGCTATCTCTCTCTCTTGGAACTTCCCGGATTTCTAATCTCTCACTCTATTGGAACTTCCCGGATTTCTAATCTCTTTCTATCTCTTTCTCTTGGGCGTCACGGATTTCTAATATCTCCCTCTCTCTTGGAAGTTCCCGGATTTCTAATCTCTCTCTCTCTCTGGGAACTTCCCGGATTTCTAATCTCTTTCTCTCGCTCTCTTAGAACTTTTTGGATTTCTAATCTCTCTCTCTTTCAACTTCCAGGATTTCTAATGTCTCCCACTCTTTTGGAACTTCCCGGATTTCTAATCTCTTTCTAACTCTTTCTCTTGGATCTCCCCGGATTTCTAATTTTTCCCTTCCCTCCTGAAACTTCCCAGATTTCTAATTTCTCCCTCTCTTTGGAACTTCCCGGATTTCTAATCTCTCTCTCTTCCAACTTCCCGGATTTCTAATCTCTCTCTCTTCCAACTTCCCAGATTTCTAATTTCTCCCCTCTCTTGGAACTTCCTGGATTTCTAATCCCTCTCTCTTCCAACTTCCTGGATTCTAATCTCTTTTTATCATTTCTCTTGCAGCGTTACGGATTTCTAATCTCTCTCTCTCTCTCTCTTCCAACTTCCCGGATTTCTAATCCCTCTCTCTTCCAACTTCCCGGATTTCTAATCTCTCTCTCTTCCAACTTCCCGGATTTCTAATCTCTTTTATCTATTTCTCTTGCAGCGTTACGGATTTCTAATCTCTCTCTCTCTCTCTCTTCCAACTTCCCGGATTTCTAATCTCTCTCTCTCCAACTTCCCGATTCTAATCTCTTTTTATCTATTTCTCTTTGCAGCGTTACGGATTTCTAATCTCTCTCTCTCTCTCTCTTCCAACTTCCCGGATTTCTAATCTCTCTCTCTTCCAACTTCCCGGATTTCTAATCTCTCTCTCTCTTCCAACTTCCCGGATTTCTAATCTCTCTCTCTTCCAACTTCCCGGATGTCCTGCCCGCCCGTAATGCTCGTCAGATGTGCGGGCACTGGCCGCAACTTTCACAGAGCTCCAGAGCTGTCATGACTAATTGTGGGGAGGGGCGGGTGCTCGGGTGGAGGATGAAGGGGGGGGGGATGGTGGGGGGGGGGGGTCACGAGGGGGGGGGGGGTCACGAGAGGGAGGGGGGTGATTCCTGAACTCAACAAAGAAACGTCGTGGCGGCGGTGGTGGCGGTGTTGGTTCCGTGCGTGATTTGAACGCGGGACAGCGAGACCTTCCCGACCACCCTTGGTCAGTCCACTGCTGGATGAAGCCGCGGTGTAATGGTGATCAGCGCGATGAATTTGCTATCCAAAGGCTGGCAGGACCCACGCGGTGAGGCAAAGCGTGGGTACTCCCACCTCTTTCAAGACTTGTGGTCAGCGTGGAATAGACAGGGTGCCGTGTGGGAGGAGGCTACGACGCTCTTCATTGGATGATGAGTCTCAGGGTCACGCGCATAAACGCGCACACACCTGTTCCACGTGACCCCTGACACCACCCCCACCCTCCATCCCTCACCCCCACCCCCTCCCCAAAACCCCTTGACCTCGTCTTCACAGATCGACCCCTGACACCCGACACCGCATCGGGTGCCGGACGCTGAATCACCATCAGCATCATCATCAGCATCGTCGGCAACAATAACACCACCACCACCACCACGTGGCATCACCATCGTCACCATCGTCACCATCGCCATGACCATGTTCTAGCCAGTGCTGGATGAAGACCTTCCCCCACACACACACACACTCTCTCACCACACACTCACACACACACACACGCTCTCAACGCCACACACGCCTCACACACACACTCTCACACACACACACCTCCTCACACACACACGCTCACACACGCACTCACACACACACGCTCACACACACACGCTCACACCACACACAACGCTCACACACACTCACTCACACAATCTCACACACTCACACACACTCACACACACACAAGACAAGCTCACACACGCTTACACACACACGCAATTTTCACACCACCACACTCACACACCACTCACACACTCACACACACACTCACACACTCACACACCACACACTCACACACACACTCACACACCACTCACACACACACTCACACACACTCACTCACACACACTCACACACACTCACACACCACTCACACACACTCACACACTCACGCACACGCACACACACTCACACACACACTCACACACTCACACCACACTCACACGCTCCACACACACACGCTCACACACACACTCACCACTAACCACACACACGGACACACACACTCACACACACTCACACACACTCACACACACTCACACACACACCACACACTCACACACTCGCACACACACTCACACACTCACACACACTCACACCACACTCACACACACACTCACACACGCTCACACACTCACACACACTCACACACTCACACACTCACACACCACACCACACACACTCACACACACTCACACACACACACACACACTCACACACACACACTCACACACTCACACACACACTCACACACACTCACACACTCACACACACACTCACACACTCACACACACTCACTCACACACACTCACACACACTCACACACACACTCACACACACACACACACACTCAAACACACACTCACTCACACAACTCACTCACACACACCCACTCACCACACTCACACACACTCACACACACACTCACACACACTCACACACACACTCACACACACTCACACACACTCACACACACTCACTCATACACACACTCACACACACTCACACACACTCACACACTCACCACACTCACACACACCTCACACACACACACTCACACACACTCACACACGCTCACACACACACTCACACACACTCACACATACTCACACACACTCACACACTCACACACACTCACACACACACTCACACACACTCACACACACACCTCAACACACTCACACTCCACTCACACACTCACACACACTCACACACACTCACACACACACTCACACACACTCACACACACACTCACACACACACACTCACACACTCACCACACTCACACACACTCACACACTCACACACACACACACTCACACACTCACACACTCACACACACACACACTCACACACTCACACAACACACACTCACACACCACACTCACACACACTCACCACGCTCACACACCACACTCACACACACACTCACACGCTCACACACACTCACACACACTCACACACACCCTCACACACTCACTCACACACACTCACACACGCTCACACACACACACTCACACAAACACTCACACCCTCACACACACTCACACCACTCACACACACTCACACATACTCACACACACTCACACCTCACACACACTCACACACACACACCACACACACTCACACACACACTCACACACACACACACACACAACACACACACTCACACACACACTCACACACACTCACACACACACTCACACACACTCACACACTCACACCACACTCACACACACTCACACACGCTCACACACACACACTCACACACTCACACACACACTACACACACTCACTCACACACACACTCACACACACTCACACACACACTCACACACCCACACACTCACACCACACTCACACACACTCACACACACTCACACACGCTCACACACACACACTCACACACACTCACACACACTCACTCACACACACTCACACACACTCACACACTCACACCATCAGCCACTCACACCACACCCACTCACACACCACACCTCACACAACCCACCTCCCTCACTCACACACACCTCATCATCACATACACTCACACACACACACTCACACACTCACACACGCTCACACGCACACTCACACACTCACACACGCTCACACACACTCACACACACTCCAACACGCTCACACTCACACACACACTACGCTCACACACACATCACACACCACTCACACACTCACACACACACTCACACACTCACACACACTCACACACACCTCACACACACTCCACACACACTCTCACACTCCACACACACGCTCACACACACACCTCTTCACACTCACACGCTTCACACACACTCACACACATCCACACACACCCTCACACACTCACTCACACACACTCACACACGCTCACACACACACACTCACACAAACACTCACGACACTCACACACACATCACACACACTCAACACACACTCACACTCATAACACACCATCACTCACACCTCCCACACACTCACACCACACTCACACACATCACATCACTCACACACACTCACACACACACTCACACACTCACACACACACTCACACACACTCACACACACACTCACACACACTCACACCACACACTCACACACACTCACACACTCACACCACTCACACACACACACACGCTCACACACACACTCACACACACACTCACCACATCACACACTCACACACACTCACCACACTCACTCACACACACACTCACACACACTCACACACACTCACACACACACACTCACACACTCACACCACACTCACACACACTCACACACGCTCACACACACACTCACACACACTCACACACACTCACTCACACACCTCACACACACACTCACACACTCACACACACGCTCACACACACTCACACACACTCACAAACACTCACTCACACACACACTCACATACACTCACACACACACACTCACACACTCACACACGCTCACACGCACACTCACACACTCACACACTCACACACACTCACACACACACACGCTCACACTCACACACACACACGCTCACACACACTCAACACACACTCACACACACTCACCACTCACACACACACTCACACTCACACACTCACACACAACACTCACACACACTCACACACACTCTCACACTCACACACACGCTCACACACACACTCACACACGTGAGCGGAGAGGAGCCGCCAGCTGCTATCGTCATCGGAAGCACGAGTCGCGCCGCGTCTCATCACCACCCCACCACCACAACCACCACAACTACCACAACTACCACCACACACCACAGCCACCACCACCACAGCCACAACCACCAGCACCACCACCACAGCCACCACAACTACCACCACAGCCACCACCACACCACCACACAACCACCACCACAACCACGACCACAACCACCACCACAGCCACTACCACAGCCACTACCACAACCACAACCACCACCACAACCACCACCACCACAACCACCAGCACAACCACCACCACAACCACCAGCACCACCACAACCATCACCACAACCACCAAACAACCACCACACAACCCACACACCACCACAACCACCACAACCACCACCACCAACCACCACCACAACCAGCACGGCTTCTGCTAAAGGAATGACGCGGGTTCCGTGACACCTGATCCTCACCCATCACTCACCACTCACTCACTCACTGCACCCGTCACTCACCCCTCACTCACCACTCACTCCACCCCCTCACTCACCCCCTCACTCACTCACTCACCCCCATCACTCACTCACCCCCCTCACTCACTCACTCAACACTCACTCCCTCACTCATCTCTCCTCACTCCACCCCTCACCCCCTCACTCACCACTCACTCACTCACTCACCCCTCACTCACCCCTCCTCACTCCACCCTGTTCACGAGCTCTCGCGACCCTCACCCTCTACCTCTCACTCTCCCCTCACCTCACTCACCCCTCACTCCACTCACTCACCCCTCACTCACTCACCCCTCACTCACTCACTCACTCACCCCTCACTCACTCACCCCTCACTCATCACCCCTCACTCACCCTCCTCACCCCCCACTCACTCACTCACTCACCCCTCACTCACTCAACCCCTCACTTCACCCCTCACTCACTCACTCAATCACTCACGCCTCACTCACTCACTCACCCCTCACTCACCCCTCACTCACTCACTCACTCCCTCACTCACTCACTCACCCCTCACTCACCTCACCCCCTCACTCACTCACTCATCCCCACTCACCCCTCACTCACTCACTCACCCTCACTCACTCACTCACCCCTCACTCCACCTTCAGCCACTCACTCACTCACTCACACCCTCACTCACTCACCCCTCACTCACTCACCCCTCACTCACGCATCCCCTCACTCACCCCTCACTCTCACCCGCCGTCACTCACCCCTCACTCACTCACCCCTCACTGACTCACCCCTCACTCACCCCTCAGCCACTCCACTCCTCACCATCACCCCTCACTCACTCACCCCTCACTGACTCACCCCTCACTCACCCCTCAGCCACTCACTCACTCACCCCTCACTCACACACCCTTCACTCACCACTCACCTCACTCACTCACCCGTCACTCACCCCTCACTCATTCACCCTCACTCACTCACCCCCTCACTCACCCCTCAGCCACTCACTCACCCCTCACTCATTCACCCCTCACTCACTCACCCCCTCACTCACCCCTCAGCCACTCCACTCACTCACCCTCATTCACTCACCCCTCACTCACCACTCACTCACTCATCTCCACTCACCTTCAGCCTCTCACTCACCCCCTCACCAAACCCTCACTCACCCCTCAGCTTCTCACTCACCCCTCACCCTCTCACTCACCCTCTCCTCCGATTAGCAGGGTTGGCTACGTACGGTACGAAAGAAAATCAACATACATTCACCCTCACCACCACTCACAACGAACTTCTCCCTCACTACCCCTCAGCATCCCTCACCTCCCTCACCAACTTGACCATCCCTCACCCACTCCTCACCATCCTCCTCACCACCCCTCTGTGGCTAAGCGCTGTAACCGCCTTCTGTGTGTGTGTGTCTTCACGATTGCTACTCACCATCCTTCCGTGGTCGCTAAAATAAAGTACCACTCATTGATTCAGCGTAAGAAACTCAACAGTATCGACCTGCCCGTGGATCAACCGCTCTCTGTCACAGTAACGTGGAATATCCAGGGCTGTCGACACGTGCTCAAAGAGTCCGTGGAAGCGTTGACAGATTATGTATTTTTCGATTTAAAGCTTTCGTGACTGCAGGGATTCATCTTTCTTGGTTCTTTCGGTAAAGTCATCACGTAGAATGGTGGTGGTTGTGGTGGTGACTTTACCCAACGAACCAAGAAGAGATTACGTGTTTATGTATTAATTTTGGTGCCGGAGACTCCCCCCCACCCCCCCCACCCCCACCCCACCCCCCCCACCCACACCCCCCCCCCACCCACCAACCCCCCCCCAGAAACCTTCACAAAGTAATTCGGCCCGTGCCGGCGGCGCTGCTGGTGATTAGAGCGCGCGAGTTGTAATCCACACGATCACGGAGGACAATCACTCTGTCTCTCTCTCTCGCGCGCGCGCGCACCGCCTCGCCCAGTGCCCACCGGTGTGTTGGCCCTCGACCACGAAGCGCCTGGACACACGAAGGGAGGGTGGCGTGCGGTGAGAAGCACATCCCCGGAGTTTTGTCTCCACACTGCCGGCGGCTTGCGCGCTGCACGCGGAGCACAGGATGGAGAGGGGAGAGAGAGAGAGAGCCAGGAGCGGTTGAGAAATTCTGATGTTTGGCGCGAGTGGGAGGCGTGTTTGTTAGTGGGGCGCGCTCGCCGCTGCGCCAAGCGGGGCCAAGCAGGGCCAGGCGGCGGGCATCGTCGCGCGTTGATTGCGGTGGCGTGGCATCGGTGGCACGGCTCGGCTCGTGTCCCGCGGTGGGAAAAAACTAAGCGGGCGCCTCCTGAGCCACTCAGGGCTGGCTCGGCGCACGGGGCCGTGACACGGCTCGGTCGTGCAGTGGAAAAAAACAGGCACAAGCACCTCCCATGTAGGCGATCCGAATGTGCGGAGTTTAACGGGCGGTTTACGTAAGTTGGCTCCAATTCACGGAGCACCAATTGATGGCGTTTGTTGTGGAGGGCGCGTGGGTGGGGGCCGTGGGTGGGGGCGCGTGGGTGGGGGTCGTCGGTGGGGGCCGTGGGTGGGGGTCGTGGGTGGGGGCCGTGGGTGGGGGCCGTGGGTGGGGGTCGTGGGTGGGGGCCGTGGGTGGGGGTCGTGGGTGGGGGTCGTGGGTGGGGGTCGTGGGTGGGGGCCGTGGGTGGGGGTCGTGGGTGGGGGTCGTGGGTGGGGGCCGTGGGTGGGGGCCGTGGGTGGGGGCCGGGGTGGGGGTCGTGGGTGGGGGCCGTGGCTTGTGGAGTGGGGGGCCCCTCCACCCCCCCCACCACTCCCACCCTCCTGTGCGCTTGCGTTGGACCTCGTGCGAGGTTCAGAGTTTTTTGGTCAAATCGAAGCCGGGGGGGGGGGGGGGGGGTTGGGGGGAGGGGTGATAAGATGGGAGGGGGGGGGCTCCTGTGGGGGCTCTGAATGATTTGTTTGCTGTAAGGTGCTCGCTTTCGTCCATTCCGTCGGCGTTTTCATTTCTGCTGAAGCGCGATTGTTTTAGCTCCGATTTCTCTTTGCTTCGCCAGCTGCTCCTGCGTTTGCGTCATTTGATTGTTGCCATTTAGGTGAGGCACGTCACTCTTTGCAAAAGGGCCTCGTCCTGCTTTCTTTAGATCTCCCCTACTTACACAAAATCGAGCTGAACACCCGAGTTGAAATGTAATCGGTGCGTGTGTGTTCCTGTTACGCGTTGAAGGGGAGTGGGGGTGGGGTGGGAGGTGTACGCGCTCGAGAGCGCTGGGGCCGATTGCGTTTCAAGTTGAGTTTTCAAGATGACTTTGTTCGTCCAGAGTGAGAGCTCAAGAGAGCCGGGATGAGTCGCATTGTGCTCGAGTGAGCCGGGTCACCGTGGTGGCAAAAGCAAGAGGCTAATCACAAGTGCTGTGACAAGGAAAGAAAGCAAATACATACACTCTTTGGTTCTTTCGGTAAAGTCACGTAGGTACAAAAATTAAAAATTAAATGAAAATAGAAGAAAATAATTAATAAAAGTGAATTAAGTCACGAAGTTTCGATTGCAACACAAGCAATCATCATCAGGTGTGACAATCACAGCTAGAAGTTTTTTTACTATTATAAATTCCTTAGCCCCGGCATTTCTCTCACTTTAGTAAAATAAAATCTAGCTGTGATTTTCACACCTGATGATGATTGCTCGTGTTGCAATCGAAACGTCGTGATTTAATTTACTTTAATTTATTTTTTATTTCTATTTATATTTTATTTTTTATTTGTATTTTTTACCTACGTGACTTTACCGAAAGAACAAAAGAGCATAAAGCAAATACAGTTTAACACGTGGCAGGCTTTCGCGACCAGTATTATTCATAATAAAGGCATTTGGGTTAGATCGATTAAGTATAATTATGTAGCGACCCTCCACCACCCGACACGGCCAATCAGTAAACAATGTGTCACGTTAAATTTCGATTTTAAAGCTTTCGTGACTGCAGGGATTCATCTTCTTGGTTCTTTCGGTAAAGTCACGTAGAAGGGAAGTAATACAATAATAAAATAAAACGGCTGCTTGCGTTGTAGCCGAAACGTCGTGAGAATTATTTATTATGTTTTATTTTTATTATTTTATTACTTCCCTTCTACGTGACTTTACCGAAAGAACCAAGAAGATGAATGTGTCACGTTCACAAAACGCCAATTAGTTACTTCTCTAGCCCACCAAATGAATGTTGTGGATGCACTCTTCAAACACAGCGGTGGGCTGAATAAGTTACTTATTGGCGGTTTTGTGAACGTGACACTTTTTTACTGATTGGCCGTGTCGGGTGGTGGAGGGTTTAACGACACATTTATACTTACGCGATGCAACCCAAAAGCCTTTATTATGAAAGCAAATATCATTCGGGGATAATCAACACAATACAAATGAGAGCAAACGTTAAACAAAACAATGCACGACCTTCTTAAGAATAATAATACAGTTAACTTGTAGAGATAGACTTTTTTGACTTTTAAACAACTTTTATTGCAGCCAGCAGCAACAGCACTGGAGGCGATTCCGATATGAAACACACAAAGTCACCAGAAAAAAATGAAAATCAACGCTACAAATCCACGCGCCGTGGCGCTAAAAGCACCGCGCACAACACGAAAGAAAAGCCACGTGGTGGTGGTGGTGGTGGTTGTGGTGGTGGTGGTTGTGGTGGTGGTGGGTGGTGGTGGTCATCGCGCACGCCACGGTGACGAGCGAGCGCTTCAGAAGGTGAACACCACGAGGGTGCCGTCCCACGCTGGTGCAGACAGAGAAGGCCGAACATTATTCTGCCGGTCACGGAAAAGTTGCCACTCTCTGCTGCCCCCCTCGTGTGTGCGATGCTCGCTTCGCAGTAGCACGGAGAGAGCCAGGACAAAGGGGGAGAGGGGGTGTGGAAGCTTTAAGCTGCTTAACGGGTGAGCTGAGACAAACTCTAACACCATCGCCTCTCCCTCCCTCTCTCAAGCACGATCTTTCGACACCCACGGCAGCTCATCGCACGTGGCCACTCGTATTTAAGCCGTCGCGATCGCAAACCCTACCTAAAACAACTTAATTTGGAGCTTTCGTGACTGCAGGAATTACTCTTGGTTCTTTGGGTAAAGTCACGTATAAATATAAAATAATAAATTAAATACTAGTATAAAAATAAATAATAAATTATATACTAGTATGCTTGTATTTAATTTTTATTAATTTTAATGTTTTACCTACGTGACTTTACCGAAAAAACCTAAGAATATGTATTTAATTTATTATTTTATCTTTATACGTGACTTCACCGAAAGAACCAAAGACTAAACAACTTACTCACCAAAAAAAATCTGCCTTCATGTTTACGAGTAGCAACAACAACAACAAGAAGAAAAAAGGTATTTAGAGAAATGGAACATCTGCACTGAGATAGCAAGCAAGAAGCACCACCACACATGATTAAGTAGAACTCGGACGAGGTGCTGCTGGTCGAACAAGATCTCAACAATGTCTAGATTTGAAGCTTTCGTGACTGCAATGATCATATTCTTAGGTTTTTTCGGTAAAGTCACGTAGGTAAAAAGATGACAATTAATAAAAGTAAAATAAAAATCAAATAAAATCACGACGTTTCGGAGGCAACACAAGCTTCCGTCTTCAGGTGGAACCGTCACATCACGACTGCTGCATCAAGTAATTTAAATTTTAAATTTTTACCTACGTGACTTTACCGAAAAAACCTAAGAATACTCAACAATGTCATCTCCTCGCCATCCCGATCCAATTCCTTCTGGGATCGCGTTGCTGCTACTGCTGCTGCTGTTGTGGTCACCATCCTAGTGCGCCATGGTGGCTAGGAGATGTTAACTACCTCGCCCGGTATGCAGGAAGTCGTGGGTTCGATCCTGATCCTGACGCTTGTATATTTGGAGTTTGAATGCTCTCCCCGTGATCGCGGGGATTTTTTGTCCGGGTCCTCCGGGTTTTCGCTCCACATTCAGAAATTATAGAGCATTTAACCGCTATAAATATCCACATGATAGGCCACTTCGTTGAGCTAGCATGTGTAGCTGCCAAGCTTGGTGGTGTTCATTTGGACGCTGTCTTTCCGACAGCCCTGTTCTTCACCCGAGGACGGCTGCTTGCGTTGTGACCGAAACGTCGTGAGAATTGTATTTTATAATGTTTTATTTTTTATTATTTATTATTTCCCTTCTACGTAACTTTACCGAAATAACCAAGAGGGCCTTGCCTCTAGATTTGAAGCTTTCGTGACTGCAAGGATTCATAGTCTTAGGTTTTTTCGGTAAAGTCACGTAGCTAAAACATTAAAATTAATAAAAGTAAAATAAAATAAAATCACGACGTTTCGGAGGCAATGTTTTACCTACGTGACTTTACGGGAAAAACCTAAGAATATGAATAAGGGCCTTACCTGGTTAAATAAAATAAAGTTTTTCGTTTATACTGCTGCTTTGCCAACGGAGTGGAATAACGTGCACGTCCAGGATGATAACCACCTCCTCATTCGAGAACCCAAACATCATCATCGTACCTCCTCCTGCCTCTCAGAGTCCCCCTCGAACACACACCGGTGGCGTAACCATCAACCACCGCATCAGATCATCCGATAGGCCGATGTTGCACATCTTCGTCACGGATAGAGAACGAACGGCAAGCCACGTGACTCAACTATGGACCATGGTGCATTGTTTCGATTTAAAGCTTTCTCTCCACTTGATACGGTAATTTTGCTGTGACGGTACCACCTGAAGACGGAAGCTTGTGTTGCCTCCGAAACGTCGTGATTATTTTTTTTTTACCTACGTGACTTTACCGAAAACACACAAAGAGTAAACACCCCTTTAGTTTGCTCCCTGAATGTCGTACCACTTCGCTTCGACAAATATCCTGCCGCAGAAGAGCAGTGCTGGATAAAACCGCATTTGCAAATGTTGTGAATTCCAACTTTGAGCCTTAGCCATCTTCTCGATAGTTATTTTTTTATGTGTAAATGTATTGAGGGACTGTGTTGTTGTCTTCGTGTCGTCTGGGACTTGTTGTTTTGCTGCCTTGCTCAAGCTTGCATGTAGTGTTCCGCAAATAATAAAAATGATGTGTTTATGCAATTCTACTTACATACTTTATTGAATGTATTTATTTAAATTTTGATTTAACGCTTTCGTGACTGCAGGGATTTCATATTCTTGGTTCTTTCGGTAAAGTCACGTAGAAGGGAAACAATAAAATAATAAAAATATAAAACAATACAATTCTCACGACGTTTCGACTGCAACACAAGCAATCATCATCAGGTGTGACAAATTTTTCTTGCTGTGTTTATCCTGACGTTACACTCCTCCCAAGTTTTTTTTTATATTGTTCTAACTTTGTAACCCGCCCTGACTGGACATCTTTGAAAAACAGCTTTCACGGCTTATCCCCCCCCCCCCCCACTAGGTAGACTCGGCCCTTAAATGAGGACCTGGTGCGGTGTGTAAACATGGCACCTGGGGAGACAGAGGGCGTCTTCGCGAAGTGCTGGCCACACCACGCTCTGGTATATGCCGCATTGGCCTTCATAGGTGCTCGCAAACAGCACTTGCCCCAACAGCAGGTAGAGCTATACGGGGGACCTTTGGTTGCCTTTGGAGTTTGTATGTTCCCCGTCTGTCTTCGTGGGCTTCTTCCCGGTTCTCGGGTTTGTTGCCATCGCGAAACGCAGCTCACTGTCTTCGGGTCTGAGCGTGGCTTTCTTGGCTGAAGCATGAAATCATCAACCTGCTTGGAGAGACGCAATAGGGGAACAACGCAGTGCGCTAACCACTGCGCCACCGCTCTGCGCGTTCACCCACCACACACGGCCACCCCCCCACACTCACACTGACACCCGGCGCCCCCCACTCTCACACCCACGCCCCCCCCCCCCCCCAACACTCACACCCCCGCCACCCCACACACAATCACGCACGCGTGGGCGCCGCTGCGTCAATTGAAGCGAATGAGAGCGCAGCTTCGGGTTTCACTTCCCTCCAATTAAATAAACGACGGAGCGACTGAAGGAGGGAGTTGGGGGTGTTGGGGGAGAGAGTTGGGGGAGAGAGTTGGGGAGGAGCGGGGAGAGAGTTGGGGGAGAGCGGGGAGAGAGTTGGGGAGAGCGGGGAGAGGTTGGGAGCAGAGCGGGGGAGAGTGGGAGAGAGTTGGGGAGAGCGGGGAGAGAGTTGGGGAGAGCGGGGAGAGTGTTGGGGAGAGCGGGGAGAGAGTTGGGGAGAGCGGGGAGAGAGTGGGGAGAGCGGGAGAGTGTGTGGGGGAGAGCGGGGAGAGTGTTGGGGAGAGCGGGGAGAGAGTTTGGGGAGAGCGGGGAGAGTGTTGGGGAGAGCGGGGAGAGTGTTGGGGAGAGCGGGGAGAGTGGTGGGGGTAGAGCGGGGAGAGAGTTGGGGAGAGAGTTGGGGAGAGCGGGAGAGTGTTGGGGGAGAGCGGGGAGAGTGTTTGAGTTGGGGAGAGCGGGGAGAGTGTTGGGGAGAGCGGGGGAGAGTGTTGGGGGAGAGCGGGGAGAGGTTGGGGAGAGCGAGGGAGAATGTTGGGGAGAGCGGGGATGAGTGTTGGGGGAGAGCGGGGAGAGCGTTGGGAGAGTGGGCTGAGAGTGTTGGGGGAGAGCGGGAGAGAGTGGGGAGAGTGGGGAGAGGCGGGGGGAGAGCGGGAGAGTGTTGGGGAGAGCGGGGAGAGAGTTGGGGAGAGCGGTGGGAGAGTGTTGGGGGAGAGAGGGGAGAGTGTTGGGGGAGAGCGGGGAGAGAGTTGGGAGAGCGGGGAGAATGTTGGGGAGAGCGGGGAGAGTGTTGGGGGAGAGCGGGGAGAGAGTTGGGGGAGAGCGGGGAGAGTGTTGGGGAGAGCGGGGAGAGTGTTGGGGGAGAGCGGGGAGAGAGTTGGGGAGACGCCGGTGGAGAGTGTTGGGGAGAGCGGGGAGAGTGTTGGGGCGAGCGGGGAGAGAGTTGGGGAGAGCGGGGAGATTGTTGGGGGAGAGCGGGAGAGAGTTGGGGGAGAGCGGGGAGAGTGTTGGGGAGAGCGGGGTGAGTGTTGGGGAGTGCGGGGAGAGAGTTGGGGAGAGCGGGGAGAGTGTTGGGGGAGAGCCGGGAGAGAGTTGGGGGAGAGGGGGGAGAGAGTTGGGGAGATGCGGGGTGAGAGTTGGGGGAGAGTGGGGAGAGTGTTGGGGAGAGCGGGGAGAGTGTTGGGGGAGAGCGGGGAGAGAGTTGGGGAGAGCGGGGAGATTGTTGGGGGAGAGCGGGGAGAGAGTTGGGGGAGAGCGGGGAGAGTGTTGGGGAGAGCGGGGTGAGTGTTGGGGAGTGCGGGGAGAGAGTTGGGGAGAGCGGGGAGAGTGTGGGGGAGAGCCGGGAGAGAGTTGGGGGAGAGGGGGGAGAGAGTTGGGGAGAGCGGGGTGAGAGTTGGGGGAGAGTGGGGAGAGAGTTGGGGCGAGTGTTGGGGGTGGTGGCACCTGCCGCGTGCAGGAGCGCGTGGCCGCGATGATTGCCCCCCACCCCCACCACCCCCTCTCACGCTGCCCCCTTCTCGAGTGTCCCCTAAAAATTGCGGCGGTAACTCGATGAGCAGAGCCATCGGCCAAGCGTGCCACGGAACCCAGCGTAGCGGTCACAAGCAATCACAGCTCCGGGCTGCGTGTGCCCGGGGCCGCCTTTGTCTCCCGAGTGGCGGGGGTGCACGTGCACGTGCGCGTGCGCGTTCACGTGTGCGTGCGCGTGCACGTGCGCGTGCACGTTCACGTGCGCGTGCACAGCACGACGCGTCGATCCACTGCTGTATGAGGGCATCCCCCGCGCGGCGCGGGTGCACAGGGGTCATTTGACCATACTTCACCACGACGGTCTTTGATCATTGTTTTGCTTACCCTTCTATCTGGCAAACAAAACTGACACCTTTTTTTTTTACAAAGAGTCATGTTGCATATGTAAAGTAGTCACTTGGCGGGAGACGACTTTGACGGGTAGCACCCTTTTTATTAACACCAAACTGTTACACGGGTGGCAACTGCCACATAACCCACGAGGTTCCCCTGAGCTATACCCACACGGGCTCTCACGCCCCGTAGCTTCTTGGAACACACACCCGGCTGGGTATTAGTCTCGGACTCTGGTCCCACAGCTGGTTCCACACGGACACCAGGCCCCGGGTCCCACAGCCTCGCCTCTGAGCCGCACAGGGTCCCGGCCCTTACAAGGACAGCGGGGCTAGGGGTCTCAGGGCCCTATCTCTTCAACTCCGTCTTCGATCTTCAGCTGGTAATAACTCCCCGAGTGCTCTCGCTGCTCGTCCCCCTTTATAGTCCTCCATGCGGACGTCGCTGAGAGCAACCCACCCAAGTTGACCAATCACCCAGCGCTCTCTCTACGATCCTCTTTCCCATATCGTGTCTGCGTGCACAAGCACGCACCCAGCGCCGCCCCGTGATCCATCCACTGTCAGTGTGCGTCAACACCCCCACACTCGATGTAGCCACGCCCGGCGCGCGCACACCCACGCCCCCCACCTTGTCGGCGCGCACCGCCACTACACATAGACCACCAATACCTGCAGTCGTAATGCAAACAAAAAACACAACTCCGATAATGTATGCACCGTCCTTGAAGTTGATTGGTCCACACCCGAGACAGCTTTCCTTAGAGCCAAGTCTCACATGGTCATCTGGTCCAACCCATGTGAGACTTGGCTCTAAGGAAAGCTGTCTCGGGTTGATTCGTCTACACCCATAACATTTCCTTAGAGCCAAGTCTCACATGGTCATCTGGTCTAACCAATGTGAGACTTGGCACTAAGGAAAGCTGTCTCGGGTTGATTGGTCCACACCCGAGACAGCTTTCCTTAAAGCCAAGTCTCACATGGTCATCTGGTCCAGCCCATGTGTATTTTTACTGGCAAATGAGGTTCCAATGGTGTTAACGACGGTTTTGTTGCCTGACCCACGTATTCCTTCATTCTGTCCCTCGAAACACGCGAATGCGCCAGCAAGGGCACTACCCACAACCGACCATTCGCCCTTGAGTAGATGGGTCTCTGTGTGAGTCTGTGGGTCTCTTTGTGAGAGTATCGTTCTCTGTGAGTCGTTGGATCTCCCTGCGTGACTCTACGGGTATCCACGATATCCACCGGGCTATTTCTGAAGCCGTCCACTCACCAACCTGGGCATTGAACGCAATATCACTGGTCCAACACACATAAGGTATTCCAACGGGTTTAATGTAATTTTGGAGTGCTGATTCCAAATCTGGCATCAGTTGTTGTCTATCCCATCAGGTTTTTGAGATATCAAACATTGCATTTTCAATAAAAACTGCAGAAGAAAAATATGAAATAAATGTGGATATCTACATAAAATGATATTATAGAAACACTATCCTAAAAATACAGCACCATATTTTAACACTAAAGCAGTCACTGACTCGCAACAACTTGCAGTCATAAGTGACAGAGTTAATTTCGGGTAAAATCAATGAAAATGGGGTATGCCGATAGCATAAAAATGAGATGTGATAGAGCAAATCTGAGATCACATTTGGAATCAGCACCTGAAATTAGTCTAAAACAGCTGCAAAAGTCCAGGCCAGAAAAAAAATTTTTTTTGTTGACCAGTGTTATCATCATCATCGCGACGTGACCTTGCGTAGGTTTCGCTGCAGGACTTGTCGCACGCCGTGCATAACAGGTGTTATAGGTACATCGCGAGCAGCAAAGGGCATCACTCCCTACCATTGCAGAGGAGGAGTGCACCTCCAAATCGAACGCCTTCTCTACCTCGCTTTTTGTCCATTTCGCTACGTCCACGCGTCACAGCCGAGTGCCAAATTGGAGTGGAATTGCACCTGCGCTGCTGTGATTCAGGTGCGAGAGAGAGTCACTTGGGTTGCACCCGTTTGTGTGTCGCTCTCATTAGCCAGGGGACATGTCACCGGCGGAATGTTACACGTACAACTCAATCCGAGTAATGTAATAGTGAGAATGATTTCTAAAGGAGTTGGGGGTGGGATACAATCACGCGCTCGCAGGTCTCTCCTTTGTTTCCCCCATTGCTCACGTGGACATCATTAGCACTCAATCCCGTAGCCGTGCAATTGTTTTAGGCTGAGTCGACCCACGAGTGGAGAAGGCAGAGTTTTTGGATTTTTGCCAGATGGCACTCGCGTTTGTAACGTAAAGATTTGGTTTCGTCGACCATGATCTATCCACTGCTGTGTGAAGCCGTCGGCCCTCTCGCGAGGTCTCATGATGCAGAAAAGATCCCCCCGTTTAGCGTTAACAGACTGTTGGGGCAAGTGCTGTTAGCGTGCAACTTTGAAGGCCGAAACGGCACCACACCTGGCCGCCTTTGTCTCCCGAGTGGCGATGTTTACACACCGTACTAATTTGAGGCTGAGTCGACCTAGGGGAGGCCCGGGACCGGTTCAGATAATTGTCACTGATGTTGGCAGTGAGCGGGAATCGAACCCGTGTCGCCGAGTTCATAGCGCAGCGCGCTAACCGCTCCACCACCGCTCCCCACAGAAATGCCTCTCGCACCTACATACGAGTAGATGTTATAGTGCGTACCCACGGACATGTTTGTATATAGCAACTGTACATTTATACATTCTATGTAGTAATAATGATAACAGTTGACCTTGTTATTCCATGGGAGGTAACCGAACTCAGTTAGCCAAGGATCACCCCCACCACCACCCCCACCCCACCACCCCACCACCACCTCCACCACATCCACCACCACCCCCACCTCCACCACCACCCCCACCATCTCCACCACCACCACCACCTCCACCCCACCACCACCACCTCCACCACTACCTCCACCACACCACCACCTCTATCACCACCTCCACTACCACCTCCACCATCACCTCCACCACCACCTCCAACACCTCCACCACCACCTCCATCACCTCCACCACTAGCTCCACCACACCACCTCTACCACCACCATCACCTCCACCACCACCACTACATCCACCACCACCGCCACATCCACCACCACCTCCACCATTACCTGCACTACCTTCACCACCTCCACCACCTCCACCACCACCACCTCCACCACCACCTCTACCACCACCTCCACCACCACATCCACCACCACCGCCTCCATCACCTCCACCCCCCCACCACCGCCAAAGTGGAAAATCTCCGACATTGCTCACATACCAACCACCACTATACCAGCAACCCACGCCAGGCAGTTTTATTCAAGAGGGCACGGTGGTTTAAAGCTGTCGACGATTGCTTCAGATCGCTTGATCTGAGCGCCTCTTTATCGAGAGGAGCGTGGCTACACGGAACGAGGAAGAATGAGGGCTTTCGGGCAGATGGCGTAGATGATTGACAGTACTTAGCGACTCGAGTCCAAGCGATGTCGAGACACGCGGGGCAAGTCACCACGTTCTCAAGATTATAAGACGCACTTTCCCTTTCTAGATTTGAAGCTTTCGTGACTGCAATGATCCATACTTTTAGTTTTTTCGGTAAAGTCACGTAGGTAAAAAATGAAATTAAAATTAATAAAAATAAAATAATGAAAATAAAAATCACGACGTTTCGGAGGCAACACAAGTCTCCGTCATCAGGTGGGACCGTCACAGCCAGATTTGCTGTATCACTTGATACATCACAGCCAGATTTGCTGTATCAAGTGATACTTGATACATCACAGCCAGATTTGCTGTATCAAGTGATACTTGATACATCAAATCTGGCTGTGACGGTCCCACCTGATGACGGAGACTTGTGTTGCCTCCGAAACGTCGTGATTTTTATTATTTTATTTTATTAATTTTGATTTCATTTTTTACCTACGTGACTTTACCAAAAAAACTAAGAGTGTGCACTTTCCCCCTTTGTATTTTTTAAACAAAAGCTCAGGGATGGGGCCTTACAATCCGGTAGTTGTGCGTGTTTGTGTGTGCCCAGATCTGTGTTACACCGAGAAACCGTGAGCACGCGTTTGTGGGGGGATGGGGGAGGGGTACGTTTTACTTGCCGAAGCGTCTTATAATCCGAATAATTGACCGATGTTATTATCAACGGGGTGAAGCTACAGTCGTGCAATTGGTTCGAAACGCACGGGCCGATCCCGAGGTCGCAGTTTCTATTTGGAACGGCGCGGCAGTTGAACCGATGGTGGAATTCCCCCCCCACGCACCACACACCCAGCAAGCAGTACAACAAACGCTCCCTCGAGAAGAGACCCATCCGCCAGCAGTGACGGGAGCAGGCAAAATTGCAGGGATGCGCCTTTGCCTACGTGTGTGTATTGAGTGCCAGTGTGTTGTGTTAATAGGACTGCAGTGCCAATGGTCTGTACGACGAGAGTTGACGGGTCAAACATTGTTGAGAAAAGCTTCCGGTGTGAGTATCTGAATTAGAGAATTCATCATCGTCGTCGTCGTTATCATCATCACATCGGCATAGGCCGTGGTCAATCCACTGCTGGATGAAGGCCCTCCAACCATAGCCGGTTTTATCTCTCAGGGTCCCCAGCTACTGCTGCACCCCGCTTATCGTGGGCACGCACAGCGAGCATGATTTTGTGCAACAAAAAAATAGACCGATTTGAAATGTTCCGATGTTTGTTACATTTCGGAATGTTTGTGAAGTGTAACAGTGTGCACGGAGGCACTGTTCAGATATGCATTACCGACGTTGTGTTATCTGTCAATGTATTTTTGTATCAAGCACGCAAAGGACAAAATCTCGTTTCTTGTGCCACCCGACACGCGCCAGTTTGTATCGTGCTTCGTTTTCAAACTTCGAGGTGGAGCGGTGGTGCAGTCGTTGTTCGCATCGCGCTTTGAAGCCGGCTACTACAGGTCAATTCCTGGCACACGACGAACATCGATTGTGATACCTGGACCGGTCTTGGGCGTCCCCTGCCACCAACACGCACTGACCAGCGTGGTGGAGTATGGTCAGATAGCCCTCCACGACCAGCACATGCAACGGATTGAACAAACAAAAAAAGAAAGCGCACGTGTACACGTGTGTAACACTATGACTCAATGAATAGTGGCTATGACTCAATGAATCGTATGTAGTGTGCGCGTGACTGGTATCCACAGCCCTCGGGAGAGGGATACTGAACGTGGTGTGCCGGGTGCGCACATATTTTCCAGGTCGCCGGTTTCGGATGGAATAATATGCACGTGACCGTTTAGGCACAACCATAGCGAGAGGACTACTGGATGTCGTGTGTGGAGTTCAGGGGGCCATCATCCAGCAGTGGATTACGCCTTTTGGCGACATCTGGTCCAACACCAATGGAGACTAGGCTCTAAGAAAAGCTGTCTCGGGTATAGACCAATCAACTTCAAGGACAGTGCATATCATTATCATCATCATCATCAGAGTTGTTTTTTTGTTTGCATTGACTGCTTTTGCTGTGGTTATTGCAAACATGATGCCTTGTATAAAGGTGTCAGTTTTTGTACCAGTTGCAAGAGTAAAACCCTATTACTACAGCAGTGGATTGACAAAGTGGCCGCGCATGAACACATACGTGCCCTATCAATTCGCTGCGGTTCCGGATCAGGGAAGCCACGCGCGAAAATCCCAGGCCGGATCGTGCGGCAATCAAAAACGATCTCTCGTGGCAGCTGAAACCCACTCGCCAAACTCTCTATCTGTGGTTGGCATCGACAGAATTTGTTTTAAAAAAGACTTGACAAGCAATGCAAATGAAGTGATATGAAATGCGGTTTGACGATACCGTTTGCATAAACGGATTCAACAGGTTTTGCCTGTACGTGATCATTATCAGCCGAATATCAATCCACTGCTGAATGAGGGTCCCTTCATAGCCATCGAGTCCCTGCACGCGAGCCGATTTCATGTCTCCATCTCCACCACGGTGGACGTACTGTCGGGCGTGTTCTCTTTGGCTGCCACTCCATTATGAGTCTCGACCACCGACTATTATCCCTCATAGCCACGCCGTGTCCTGGCCCCAAGCACATGCACTTTTCTTTAGGCAAATAGATGTCTCTGATTTGTATTTGTTCCATGACCCACGTCTTTCTCTTCCTGTTTTCTCAGTGTAATCCAGGTCACGTATCTCTGGACACTTATCTAAGCACTCTTCAGTCATCTTTGTCCACGAATTTATTTAGGTG
Organism: Lethenteron reissneri; assembly: GCF_015708825.2. NCBI lineage: Eukaryota > Metazoa > Chordata > Hyperoartia > Petromyzontiformes > Petromyzontidae > Lethenteron > Lethenteron reissneri. The sequence goes on from NW_026891493.1 coordinate 21,840, forward strand.
AATTTCAGTTCCGTGTAAAACTTGCGTCGCTATAATTATCAAGAGTTTGTGGAAGTTTTTTGCAATAAAACATGTTTAACAATCCCGTAGATTGCGATAAGCAGAATGTATAAACAATAGGTATCATTTACATTTGTAACGCGGAGAGTATTTTTAAATCCTTTATATTAAGTTCGCGTGCTTGCTTGCTTGCTTAGGACCGTGCAAATCTTTCGGTCGTTTTTTAACCCACTTCCCGTGATCCAATCGACCTGACATTTTCCACAGACTCGTTGTGTGTGACAATTAATTTTCGTGAATTTTTTTTCCAAAATTTTACACTGTTTAGGGAAAACTAATTAAATATTTAATTACCAATTGCTTAATACTGGCAGACAATCATCTGACCCATAGATTGCAGCCATCTCAAGCCAGAGGACGAGAGGACTCTAGCCGCCACGCATATAAAGGATTTAGAGTGAAAAACTTTGTTTTTACGGGTTTACTTTTTCACTCTCGAACAGAGAACGATTCAGAGGCGCGAGGAGCCAGTGACAAGTTGCAAGGCAGTCACGTGGTGAGTCGGTGCCAACAGTTGCCCAAGATCTGCAGTCCTCTATTGGTGAAGTTATCGGCTAGTCTATATGTAAGAGGAAACCCGAATATCCGCAGATATACAACGCGTGCGAGAAGAAAATAGTCTAACCCACACAGATGGAACGGCTGGAGTCCACATTTTACACGCTTTTTAAATCCTTTATATTAAGTTCGCTTGCTTGCTTACGACCGTGCAAATCTTTCGGGCGTTTTATAACCCACTTCCCGTGATCCAATCGAGCTGACATTTTCCACACAGACTCGTTGTGCGTGACAATTAATGTTCGTGAAAATGTTTTTCCTAAATTTTACACTTTTTAGGACAAAAATATTATATTTAATTACCAATTGCTTAATGGTGCAATGCAATCATCTGACCCATAGGTGGCAGCCATCTCAAGCCAGAGGACGAGATGACTCTAGCCGCCACGCATATAAAGGATTTATAGTGAAAAACTTTGTTTTTACGGGTTATACTTGTATTTAACTCACTCTGTCTGTTGTTGTTGTTGTCGTATCCATAAACCCTCACCGCCTCCACAGTACTGGATTTCGTGCGAGCGGCAGCACCGACCTGCTGCCAACAAGGACACGGATGAGACGAGCACCACGTACGCCCGACCGCCTTTGCCTCCGCACACATTCTGCTTTTGATCCTAGATTTGAAGTTTTCGTGACTGCAAGGATTCATACTCTTTGTTTTTTTCGGTAAAGTCACGTCGGTAAAAAATACAGCTCCATACTATTAACATTTCTTCCCTTTATTAATGCTAGCCCTACTCCCTCCCTTTGATGCTGCTAATCCTGCATAATGCACGGGCATAATATGACTTTGAAACCCCCCGCCCACCTCCTACGCATTCCACAAGTAATGACTAATTCCATATCTGCATTTCCCATAAATATGCTAAATTCTTGATATGCAAATTCTTTTGTCAAGGCGCTCTTCCCCCTCCAACCCAGCTTAAATATACGCTCCAAGCCTGGTGGTGTTTCATTCAGACGCTGTCTTTCCCGACAGACCTGTTCTTCACCTGAGGACGGCTGCTTGCGTTGTGGCCGAAACGTCGTGAGAATTATTTTATTATGTTTTAGTTTTATTATTTTATTATTTCCCTTCTACGTGACTTTACCGAAAGAACCAAGAAGAAAAAAACACACACTTAAGCGGTTGTGCTTTCGCTAAGTTGTCTCCAGCTGAAGAAGAACGCTTGTGTTGCGCCCGAAACGTCGTGAATTAATTTATTTTAATTTTTTACCCACATGACTGTTTTTGATTCTTAGGCATTCTGAACAAAGTGCGCGTGTTGAGAACACACTTGTGATATGAAATCAGGTCTAGTCGATGCGGACAGTGAGTGTGACTGCTCTGAGTTCGAGTCATTGATTCACGTGGACATTAAATCGTTGTTGCCGTCACGTTTTTGCACTATAGCACCACCTGCTGTTCTTCTTATATCGTCGCATACATCATCATCATCACTACCCTGAAATCATTGTGTTTCAGCCATACGCAAACAGCGCACGGGGACCGTAGCTCAGTGTGTATTGTTTGATCACCACCATGATTATAATCTTAATCTTTAGTATATTCATGATCAGAATCATCACGCACCATCATCATGAACACCCGCGCCATCACCACTGCCATCACCACCATCATCCTACAACCAGCATCACGACCATGAAATACTCTTACTAACATAATCATCGCTAATGCTGCAACCACCATCACCACCAATCACTTCCACCCAACAACGCCATTCGCCACGAAGTGGCGGTGACGTCACCACGACGCTTGTGCCAGGCTAGGTGCACTCTGAAGCATCGTGAAGTGTCGAAGGCTCGCTGGCAGGAGGTCACGGGACAGACCCGGGTGCCATGGGTCGGCTGACTGAGAAGACCGGTAGAGATGCACAACCTGTGCCCCCTGCTGTGCCAACTCGCTGTATTTTATCCGCCCGGCGCTCCGCTCGTTGTTGTGAGCGTCGCTCCTCTGCCCTCCGCTGTTTGTGGTGGGCGACTGTCTCCAACTGCCCAGTAGCAGCAGCAGCGACCTTGACGAGTCTCCTCCACAGAGGCCGATCTTGACACCGCTGGTACCGGTTGTCGGCAAATCCACTCAGCTCCACATCCTCCCGGACCACATCAGCTCCATCTCTTCTCCAGCCCGTGTCGTGCCCGTTCAGCCCGCTTCTATGCGGCCAAACAGAAGCTGCTTGGGCATGCGGTGGCCGGGCATGCGGTGGCCGGGCATGCGGTGGCCGGGCATGCGGTGGCTGGGCATGTGGGCTACGTGGTGACACAGCCAGCGGAGGAGCTCACTGATGAGAATGTGTCCAGATCTTTCAAAGATTTGTGAACTGCTAGGGCACGCGGGAGACCCGGGGATGGGGGGGGGGCACGCGGTGGGGGGGTGGGCACGCGGTGAGAGGGGGGGGGGCACGCGGTTCAGAATGAATGGTTCAGAATGAGATGTATTTATGAATGAGATGTATTTCTAGTGGAGGAATCCGATTAGCTATCAAGCTCTTTTTCACAATCGTCCAGTCGGGGCGGGTAAGAACGTTACAACAATACAACAACAACACGATCGTAGTACAAGGTACACAAATCACCCAAACATACAAATACAACTGAAGCATCCCATCCTCTTCTTGGTTCTTTCGGTAAAGTCACGTAGAAGGGAAGTAATAAAATAATAAAAATAAAACATAATACAATAATTCTCACGACGTTTCGGCCACAACACAAGCAGCCGTCCTCGGGTGAAGACCAGGTCTGTCGAGGCTTTACCGAAAGAACCAAGAAGATGAATCCCTGCAGTCATGAAAGCTTTAAATCGAAATCATCCCCATCCTACCAGGCAAAGCCCACGTGTTTCTACGCATGGTGCGAAAGAAAATCGACGTAGAAACACACACACACGCGCAGCCTTGCACCCTTTCCGGCACAATCACTCTTTGTGGCACGCTCCACCAGGTGTCGGCAGGTAGGAGCGATTGGTTGCGATTGCTCTTGAGATGATGGTGCAACTTAAAATCGTCTGCAACTTCTTCGTCCGCATCCGAACGAGGAAGTGAAACACCACTCAGGACTGTCACCTTAAGTTGGCTCATACGCAGCACAACGGATCGGATCGCCCTGGTGTGGACCCGGCCTCGCGGACAGCCGATTCTGACATCCGTGTGACGTCCAGTGCCTGACCAGAACACATTCCTGCTGCGGAGGGAGCTGGTAGGAACGTTGGGTTGCTCGGTCAATGGCCTGCAGGGTCAACGGCGGCGTGGTGTATTCCGCAAATATGCCCGACTGTGAGGGCGGGCACAAGCCGGCGTGAGTAGGTTAAACGTTGAGTTTTATAAGGGCACCACGGGGTGACCAGCCCCTCCCCACCCAGCCCCACCCAGCCCCACCCTCCCCACCCTCGCCACCCAGCCCCTCCCCACCCTCCCCTCCCCACCCCTCCCCACCCAGCCCCTCCCTCCCCACCCAGCCCCTCCCTCCCCACCCAGCCCCTCCCTGCACGCCAGACGGACACAATAATCCCCTATGGGCTGGTGTAACCAGGAGGTTCCTACCATAACTGGAAGCATGCGACTTGTTAAGACGTGGGGGGGCACGCGGTGGGGGGGGGCACGCGGTGGGGGGGGGGTCACAAGGTGGCCCCGGGGGTGGGGGGGGGGTCACGCGGTGGGGGGGGGGGTCACGTGGGCTCCGTGACCCCCCCCCCCCAACACCTTAGAGCCTCACCTGCTCGTGGGAGCTCCCACGTCTGTCAGCGACTAGCCCAACCCCGCCCCACCGGATGTTTACACCGGAAGTGGGCGTGTCAAGGGGGCGTGGTTACACGGATGCCCCGCCCCCACCGGATGTTTACACCGGAAGTGGGCGTGTCAAGAGGGGGCGTGGCTACACGGATGCCCCGCCCCCTCCCTGGCCACGCCCCCTGACGACGGAAGCGGCGTGGGGGTTCGAACGGCGGCCCTCGGACTCGTGAGGCGGTCGCAGTCGCCGAAAATAAAAACAACAACAACGACGACAACAACAACGTGGGCAAGAAGAAGCAGCAGAAGCGGTAAACAACAAGTGAGCAACTCCCACAGGCGGAGCGGGGAGCGGCACCGCGAGGCGGTGAGGATGGACGCGAGCGACAGCGGCGGCGTGGACTGAACAGGAAGAGTTGAGGCGGGGGTCGCGGTGAGCGCCACATCATCATCAGCATCATCATCAACATCATCATCAGCACCAGCAGCCTCATCAGCATCATCAGCATCAGCCTTATTAGCACCAGCCTTATCATCAGCAGCATTTATCATCAGCAGCACCAGTATCATCAGCACCAGTATCATAATCAGCAGCCTCATTAGCATCAGCCTTATTAGCACCAGCCTCATCATCATCAGCATCATCAGCAGCAGTCATCATCAGCAGCATTCATCATCAGCAGCGGTATCAGCAGCAACATCACTAGCAGCTGCAACATCCTCAGCTACATCAGCAGCAGTGATATCAGCATCATCATCATCACCAGCATCATCATGGGCAGAAGCATTATCATCAGCATCTTTAGCAGCAGCAACAGCACCAACATAACCAACATAACCAGCATATTCAGTCTAAGCAACAGCAGCATCAGAAGCATCTTCAGTGTCAGTATAATTGCCATCAGCAGCATTTTTCGTCAGCATTCTATTCAGTAGCGTCAAAAGTTACAACTTATTCGCATTATTATAAGCATCATCATCATCCACACGATCAAATGTGCCATCAGCACCATCACTGTCATCATGAGCAGCATCACCATTAGCACCTTTTTAGCAGCAGCAACGTTGTCATCATTAGTAGCATCATCATCGGCAGCGTGACCATCAGCATGATCATCAGCATAAGTAGTTACATCTTTATAAGCACTATCATCAGCAGCAGCATCATCAGCGTGAGCATCATAATTATCAGCAGCATCATCATCAGTAACATAAAACATCTGCAGCATCATCAGCAGCCTGTGTGTCTACTTGTGTGTGCAGGCTTCTGCAGGAGTATGCAGGGAAGATTGGAGGTTCTGGCCCTGGCCAGCATCAAGCGAAGGAAGCCATGGCCTCAGATCAGATGGATGGGCCTGGTAGGATGGCTGCTGACACAAGACTTACTGTACTTTTTAAATCCTTTATATTAAGTTCGCTTGCTTGCGTGCTTGCTTGCTTGCGTGCTTGCTTGCTTACGACCGTGCAAATCTTTCGGTCGTTTTTTAACCCACTTCCCGTGAGCCAATCGAGCTGACATTTTCCACACAAACTCGTTGTGCCAGACAATTAATGTTCGTGAAAAAAAATTCCCCAAATTTTACACTTTTTAGGCAAAAAAAAAATATTTTACATATATTCAAATAGAACTCATTCATGACTTTGGCTGAACGTCACAGTGTAAGAGCCCAGAGCGTAACCCCTCCACAGGCCGTGGCGGAGTAGCGCAGTTGGTAGCGCCCTCGCTTCCCATGCCAAAGGTCGCGGGATCGATCCCCGCGTCCTCCACAGGCGAATATATTTTAAATCCTTTATATTAAGTTCGCTGCCACGCATATAAAGGATTTATAGTGAAAAACTTTGTTTTTACGGGTTATACTTATTCCCCACCATACAACCAGTTTGGCACGGTTCTAGAGGCACCCGGTTTTTCAACTGCACAAGCCGAGCCGTGCCGCTGACGTCACATGCGCCGGACGCGTCATTGTCCCAGGCCCTGGCCCTGTTTCGTCCCGAGCCAGGTTCAGTGTGTCTGTCGCGGTGTGGTTCCGGCATTGCTCAGCGAATAGCCGGTGGTTAAACCACCCGTGCCGTGGATGTGTCGAGCTGCGTGGATTTGGTTTTGGTGCTTAACTCTCTACCTTTGGCATGGGAGTTGAGGCCACGTGGCTTATGGGTGAGATTACTGAGCTGGTGCCGTGGGGAGCCTGAGTTCGAATCCAGGTTTCGGTCATCCGGCCTTGTGTAATCGTGGTGCTCAAGTGTAGTGAGCTGATGGTGACTGCACTAAAATGTCATCACGAAAAAGGTTGGGTAAAAATATCAGCGCTGGGAATTGAAAAGTATAAAGAAGATTTCTTTGTAATGATTCCGCAAATAATTACTTTTACATTACGCATAGCAATCATCGCCTCCCTCTTGCGAAAATTTGGCAGGACCCTCCTGAAAATCGTCATGAGATTCAGTGGGGATTTCCAGGGTAAACCAGCATGATAATAAAATAATGCAACGTTCTTCTTGGTTCTTTCGGTAAAGTCACTCCTCGACAGACCTGTTCTTCACCTGAGGACGGCTGCTTGCGTTGTGGCCGAAACGTCGTGAGAATTATTTTATTATGTTTTATTTTTATTATTTTATTATTTCAATTCTACGTGACTTTACCGAAAGAACCAAGAAGATGAATCCCTGCAGTCACGAAAGCTTTAAATCGAAATTTAATACAACGTTATTTTGACGCCATGCAACAAACATCTCAGTGTCTCTGACGCAGCCATTATGAACCACCCATGAGCCACCCGACCACATCCAGGTTGCGCCTCGCTGTAAACCACGGCTAATCTCGCACCGTCTTCTCCGTGCGCCACACCGGTGCCGCCGCCGCCGGTACCGGCACCGGCACCACCAGGACTCGGAGAACCTGCTGCTGCTGGACGAACGCCGCGCCTCGGTACTTTTCCTCCCGTCGGGACGAACGCGGCGCCGCGTTCCACGCCTCCACTCGCTGCTCCCGCGCGTCGTCGCCATGGCTCCGTCCAGAAACGGCAAGTCCTCAAGCGCCCACACTGCTGCCCCATTCCTTGGGTGCCCAATTTATATGGCACCTCTGATTTCATGGCTACTGGATTAAGCTAATGCCAGATTGGGGTACCAGATATCTATGGGTAGTGGATTTTTCTGGTGCCAGATTTCATTATCCATGAACCAAATTTCATGATTAATGGATTTCATGGCTACGGATTAAGCTAATGCCAGATCTTGGGGTACCAGATATTATGGTAGTAGATTTTTCTGGAGCCAGATTTCATTACTCATGAACCAAATTTCATGGGAAATGGATTTCATGGCTACTGGATTAAGCTAATACCAGATCTTGAGGTACCAGATATTATGGGTAGTAGATTTTTCTGGAGCCAGATTTCATTACTCATGAACCAAATTTCATGGGTAATGGATTTCATGGCTACTGGATTAAGCTAATGCCAGATCTTGGGTACCAGATATCTATGGGTAGTAGATTTTTCTGGAGCCAGATTTCATTACTCATGAACCAAATTGCATGGGAAATGGATTTCATGGCTACTGGATTAAGCTAATACCAGATCTTGGGTACCAGATATTATGGGTAGTAGATTTTTCTGGAGCCAAATTTCATTACTCATGAACCAAATTTCATGGGTAATGGATTTCATGGCTACTGGATTAAGCTAATGCCAGATCTTGGGGTACCAGATATCTATGGGTAGTAGATTTTTCTGGAGCCAGATTTCATTACTCATGAACCAAATTTCATGGGTAATGGATTTCATGGCTACTGGATTAAGCTAATGCCAGATCTTGAGGTACCAGATATCTATGGGTAGTGGATTTTTCTGGTGCCAGATTTCATTACTCATGAACCAAATTTCATGGGTAATGGATTTCATGGCTACTGGATTAACTAATACCAGATCTTGGGTACAAGATATCTATGGGTAGTAGATTTTTCTGGTGCCAGATTTCATTACTCATGAACCAAATTTCATGGTTAATGGATTTCATGGCTACTGGATTAAGCTAATGGCAGATCTTGGGTACCAGATATTATGGGTAGTAGATTTTTCTGGAGCCAGATTTCATTACTCATGAACGAAATTTCATGGGCAATGGATTTATGGCTACTGGATTAAGCTAATACCAGATCTTGGGTACCAGATATCTATGGGTAGTGGATTTTTCTGGTGCCAGATTTCATTACTCATGACCAAATTTCGTGGGTAATGGATTTCATGGCTACTGGATTAAGCTAATGCCAGATCTTGAGGTACCAGATATCTATGGGTAGTGGATTTTTCTGGTGCCAGATTTCATTACTCATGAACCAAATTTCGTGGGTAATGGATTTCATGGCTACCGGATTTTGCTGGTACCGGTTTTTGTGGGTACCAGATTCCTGCTGGCACTGGCTGATGCTGTGGTTTGTGTTGTCTGTCCTTGTGTGCGGATGCAGGCGCGTGGCTCGCTGGCGTGCTGGTGAGCGGGGAGTTGTTCCTGTGGCACAAGGACACGGACTCTCTGAAGACGGCACCCGCCCACCCGGCCGTGCTCGCGCTCACGAGCAGAGCGGGCGAACAAGGTGACGCGCCTGGCACACCACTCGCCAAGAAGTGGAACGCGGTTGTCTCTGCCCTGAGTTCTGTTTGGCTGTCTTTGCTGCCATATGGTGTTTTTTTGCTGTTATTTCTATATGCTTCAAGGCTGTACTTGTGTGTACGTTATTGCTCTTGTTATTTTGGTGACCCGCGTCACTCATGCAAACGGGACTCATCCTGGCCTCCCGAGTTGTCGCCACCTGGATAAACTAAATACTTTTCGATTTAAAGCTTTCGTGACTGCAGGGATTCATCTTCTTGGTTCTTTCGGTAAAGTCACGTAGAAGGGAAATAATCATAGAATATTAATATGAAACAATAAAAAAAAATTCTCACGACGTTTCGGCCACAATGCAAGCAGCCGTCCTCAGGTGAAGAACAGGTCTGTCGGAAAGACAGCGTCTGAATGACGCTGTCTTTTCTGAATGACGCTGTCTTTCCGACAGCCCTGTTCTTCACCTGAGGATGGCTGCTTGCATTGTGGCCGAAACGTCGTGAGAATTGTATTTTATTATGTTTTATTTTTATTATTTCCCTTCTACGTGACTTTACCGAAAGAACCAAGAAGATGGAACTAAATACACTTGAAACTTGAAGGGACAGGGCTGGGTTGGTGTTAGCGGTTGTACAGGGCCAACAAACGCAGCCAGGGCAGTAGCGATAAATGCTCATCTGAATTCTCGCACAACCCACTTATTGTACTGGCATTTCCCAGCCACCTCACCGAATATATTAAGTGTTGTGGGCTTGAGTTGTGAGGTGGCCAGGGGATGATAGTAAAATGGATTCTTGAACCTGTGCAAATGTTTGCCTGGGGGTCCTACAACTCCAGACGATAAGGAATCATCACACGCCTCATAGTTACACGTGACTTGATGTCACCCATCTGCTCTGCTGAGCATTAGGATTTGTAGAGCCTTACGATTAACTCATTACAAAATCGCCGACAAGGAGGCCGCTGAACCGATTGGAGAGTTGCATCCGATTAGAAGGCGAGGAAATCTCACACAACGAGGATAAGGAATTGCAATTAAAACAACACCGCTCGCTAAATACGAACAGACCACGAGCGTTCGAACTGCCCTTTGCTCCCAGGATCGAACGCCCGTCTGTGGGTGCTCCCCTCGGACGAGGGCCGGCGCGTGCTGGGGGGGGCCCCGGACGGGCCCCTCCTGTGGGAGCTGCGCGGCGGGGGTGGAGGGCCCCCGCACGCCGTGCCAGGCTCACTCCTGCTTGGCCGCTGGGCTCAGCTGCCTCCGCCTAGCGACGTGCCGCTGCCCGGCGCCGCCGACAAAGAGGCCGCGGCGCACGCGGTGTTCTTCACAGATCCGGTGAGCGCCGGCGCTGGAGCTAGAGAGCGTTGGGAGGCCTTAATCCAGCAGCAGGTTATTGTGCTATTGGCCTCATGAGTAGGAAACATCTGGAATGCTCGCAGAGCAGTCCAACTCTTCGTGTTGGAGAAGAGTCCACGAAAGTGAAATAAAAATAACCGTAAAAACAAAGTTTTTCACTATAAATCCTTTATATGCGTGGCGGCTAGAGTCCTCTCGTCCTCTGGCTTGAGATGGCTGCCACCTATGGGTCAGATGATTGCCTGCCACCATTAAGCAATTGGTAATTAAATATAAAAAAAATTCCTAAAAGTGTAAAGTTATGGAAAAAAATTTTCATGAAAATATCAGCTCGATTGGATCACGGGAAGTGGGTTTAAAAAACGACCGAAAGATTTGCACGGTCGTAAGCGCGCAAGCAAGCAAGTGAACTTAATATAAAGGATTTAATCACAGAACTGCCTTTGAGATCCCTGGACGTAGCTTATTTGGAGCGCTGAGTTGAACAATTAAAATTCTGCACCTGTGGAAAAAGACAGAGCACAATGCCCAGCGCAGCTGCTAACGATTAGGCTGACCGCAGCATTAGTTCCTGCACGCATGTGCGTGCGATTGAGGGCTCGGAGAATGGGCTGCTGCCACTCGTGCTCACGAGCACAGCTCCGCTTCTTGCACAGCGGAGCAGAGGTCAGGTGCTGGCCACAGTAATTGGTCTTATTAGCTTGTTTGCCAGTTAATTAGTCGGTTAATTACATGGGGCATGCCTGACCTCAGCCTTCTGTCAGAGTTCTTTATATCAACATCACTTGCTACTTTTCTGTTCCGACTTAGTGTTTTTTAGGAAAACGAGTCACAAATGTAGCTTTGAGTGTGTGAATGTGTACCGCCTCAATCCACGGTGTCGCCCCTCCGGTCCCCGTCGCGTGCAGGAGCTGGGCGATTGCTGCCTCTGCTCGTTTGTGTTCAGCTGGCCAGAGTCTCATCATATCGAGCCTCCTCCTCCGCTGGCTCGACGGCTCGGACGCGCTCTTCAGGTGAGACGCGAGCCTCCTCCCTCGCTCTGCCGCCAACCTCGCAGTCCACTGCGGGGCTCCCGCGCTACCGCTAAGCACGCGCTTGCGTGGGTGAGTGAAGGGTGAGTGGTGTGTGTGGGTGAGTGAAGGGTGAGTGGTGTGTGTGGGTGAGTGAAGGGTGAGTGGGGTGTGTGGGTGAGCGAAAGGTGAGTGGTGTGGTGGTGAGTGAGTGAGGGTGCGCGGGTGTGTGGGTGAGTGATGGGTGAGCGGTGTGTGTGGGTGAGTGAAGGGTGAGCGGTGTGTGTGGGTGAGCGAAGGGTGAGCGGTGTGTGTGGGTGAGTTATGGGTGAGTGGTGTGTGTGGGTGAGTGATGGGTGAGTGGTGTGTGGGGTGAGTGATGGGTGAGTGGTGTGTGGGTGAGTGATGGGTGAGTGGTGTTGTGGGTGAGTGAGGGTGAGTGGTGTGTGTGGGTGAGTGATGGGTGAGTGGTGTGTGTGGGTGAGTGATGGGTGAGTGGTGTGTGTGGGTGAGTGATGGGTGAGTGTGTGTGTGGGTGAGCAGGGTGAGCGGTGTGTGTGGGTGAGCAATGGGTGAGTGGGTGTGTAGGTGAGTGGGTGAGTGGTGTGTGTGTGGGTGAGCGAAGGGTGAGCGGTGTGTGTGGGTGAGCGAAGGGTGAGGTGGTGTGGGTGGGAGAAGGGTGAGCGGTGTGTGTGGGTGAGCGAAGGGTGAGTGGTGTGTGTGGGTGAGTGATGGGTGAGTGGTGTGTGTGTGGGTGAGGAAGGAATGTGCGGTGTGTGTGGGTGAGTGATGGGTGAGTGGTGTATGTGGGTGAGTAATGGGTGAGTGGGTGTGTGGGTGAGTGAAGGGTGAGTGGGTGTGTGGTGGTGAGCGAAGGGATGGTGGTGTGTGGGTGAGCGAAGGGTGAGTGGTGTATATGGGTGAATGAAGGAATGTGTGCGTTGTGTGTGGGTGAGCGAAGGGTGAGCGGGTATGTGGGTGAGCGAACGATGAGTTGCTTACTACAGAGCATGACCGCCGCTATTGCGATGCCTTCCCCAGCGTGGCGCCGTTCAGTGCCACGTGGCACGGGTTTGCCTGTGCATTGGGCTCCCTCTCGCCGGCGTGCGAGGCGGTGAAGTCGCGCGGAGCGTACGGGCGCGTCTCCAGCGACGGGCACGTGCTCGCCATCGCCGTCAACCAGAGGCACCCTCAGGTCAGCGCCGGGCTGCCAGTCACCGCTTCTTCATCTCCACTTGTCACCATCGTCATCGTCGGCAGTGATCTGTCCACTGCTGGATCTTGCACTCAGCTACAATTTGTGTAGACGCACACGTGTGTGTAGTTCTGTGCTTGAAAGCATGGTGTATGTGTATAAGCTGAACCATTCCCGGCCTTCCCTAGGTCAACTCAGCCTCAAATGAGTACCTGTACGGTGTGTAAACATCACCACCCGGCCAAACGTGGTGCTGGCCACCCACCCCCTGATGTGTCGTGCCGGCCTTCATAGATGCTCGCTAACAGCACTTGCCAAACAGCCTGTTAAGGCGCCCTTCTTCCACCTCCAACCCAGCTTATATATAAGCTCCTAGCTTGGCAGTGTCTCATTCTTCACTGAAGACGGCTGCTTGGTTGTAGCCGAAACGTCGTGAGAATTATTTTATTATGTTTTATTTTAATTATTTTATTACTTCCCTTCTACGTGACTTTACCGAAAAAACCAAGAAGATCGTATATCCTTCTTCTCGTATATCCTTCTTCTTGGTTCTTTCGGTAAAGTCACGTGACTTTACCGAAAGAACCAAGAAGATGAATCCCTGCAGTCACGAAAGCTTTAAATAGAAATCGTATTTCCTTGCCTATTTCCATTTATACGAAAGTCACCCAATATCCGTTTCATGCTTATGTAACATTATTGTAATTGTATGATCAGTCAATAAATCTATCTTGGCCAACTTGCGCTCAAGGGAATATTTATTTAAATCGATCTATGTTTGTCCAATATTTTTTCCATTTGATCTAATTTCTATTTGCTTGATTCCTGTACTTGCATAGTTTTTTTCTTCTTCCATTTTGATGACCCAGGTCACTCATTCTTGCAAATGAGACTCTGTCCCGGCCACCCGGGCTACCCGTTTAAACAAAATCAACTTGAATCGTAAAATCTCATATCTTTGGTTCTTTCGGTAAAGTCACGTAGGTATAAAATAAAATAAATCACGACGTTTCGGGTGCAACACAAGCATCCATCTCAGGTGGGAAAGCATGGTCTGCTGCTGAGGCTGACTGTTTTTAAAAGGTTTGAAATGGATGTAGCTCAAGAGTGTGGATTCCTGCAGTCACGTAAGCTTCAAACCAAGACCGTTAAAAACGTCGTCCGTGCCACGCAGGCCACAGGTGCTGTTCACGTCTGCGACGGGCGGCGTCTCGGTGTCCTCCCACCTGCAGGGCTGCGGCTTCCGTGGCCCCACCCTGCTGCCCAAGTTCATCAGGTGCGGTGCTGCCCGCCCCAGCCCGCCCGCCCTGAGCCGCCGAGACGCCAGCTCGCGTCCCGCGTCCGCCGTTGACTTCACCGTGGAACGGGAATACGGCCGGGAGGGTCGACACGGAGGGTGGGCGGGGGGCGGGCGGGCGGGCGGACACTCGGAGCGTTGGATCGGGAGGGGTTGATCCGGCAGGGGTTGATCCGGCAGGGGTTGAGGGTTAATGCTGTGAGGGTTGACATCGGAGAGTGGGGCCGGGGCAGGGTCAAAGAGCGTGGGTGACATAGGAACGATTGGCACAGTGAAGGTGGGGGTCAACCGTATATGAACTGACGCTGTGACGATTCGACCGTGAGAGTCGGTGAAGATGGACTCACAGCAGGTTGACCGCGGGCGCGCCGCTGGTCATGCTAGGTGGGCGACGCGAGCTGTT
>NW_026891494.1:0-6102 GCF_015708825.2 Lethenteron reissneri
AGCTGTGTGTACGTGTGTGTGTGTGTGTAGCTGTGTACGTGTGTGTGTGTAGCTGTGTGTACGGGTGTGTGTGTGTAGCTGAGTGTACGTGTGTGTGTAGCTGAGTGTACGTGTGTGTGTAGCTGTAGTGTGTGTGTGTGTGTGTGTGTAGCTGTGTACGTGTGTGTGTGTAGCTGAGTGTGTGTGTGTGTGTAGCTGTGTGTACGTGTGTGTGTGTGTAGCTGTTGTGTGTGTGTAGCTGTGTACGTGTGTGTGTGTAGCTAAGTGTGTGTGTGTGTAGCTGAGTGTGTGTGGTGTAGCTGTGTGTACCTGTGTGTGTGTGTATAGCTGAGTGTACGTGTGTGTGTAGCTGTGTGTATGTGTGTGTGTGTTTAGCTGTGTGTGTGTGTGTGTAGCTGTGTGTACGTGTGTGTGTGTGTGTAGCTGAGTGTACGTGTGTGTGTAGCTGTGTGTACGTGTGTGTGTGTAGCTGTGTGTACGTGTGTGTGTGTGTAGCTGAGTGTACGTGTGTGTGTAGCTGTGTGTACGTGTGTGTGTAGCTGAGTGTGTGTGTGTATAGCTGAGTGTACGTGTGTGTGTAGCTGTGTGTACGTGTGTGTGTGTGATAGCTGAGTGTACGTGTGTGTGTAGCTGTGTGTATGTGTGTGTGTGTTTAGCTGTGTGTGTGTGTAGCTGAGTGTACGTGTGTGTGTGTAGCTGTGGGGAGCAATAGTGTAGCGGTTAGCGCGCTGCGCTATGAACCTGGCGACCCGGGTTCGATTCCCGCTCACGGCCAACACCAGTGACGATTATCTGAACCGGTCCTGGGCCTCCCCTAGGTCGACTCAGCCTTAAATGAGTACCTGGTGCGGTGTGTAAACGTCGCCACTGGGGAGACAAAGGCGGTCGGGCGTGGTGCTGGCCACCCACCCCCTCGTGTGCCGTTCTGGCCTTCATAGGTGCTCGCTAACAGCACTTGACCCTACAGTCTGTTAAGGCTATACGGGGATCTTTGTAGCTGAGTGTACGTGTAGCTGTGTGTACGTGTGTGTGTGTAGCTGTGTGTAGCTGTGTGTACGTGTGTGTGTAGCTGTGTGTACGTGTGTGTGTGTAGCTGTGTGTACGTGTGTGTGTGTGTAGCTGTGTGTACGTGTGTGTGTGTAGCTGTGTGTACGTGTGTGTGTGTAGCTGTGTGTACGTGTGTGTGTGTGTAGCTGTGTGTACGTGTGTGTGTAGCTGTGTGTACGTGTGTGTGTGTAGCTGTGTGTACGTGTGTGTGTGTGTAGCTGTGTGTACGTGTGTGTGTGTAGCTGTGTGTACGTGTGTGTGTGTAGCTGTGTGTACGTGTGTGTGTGTAGCTGTGTGTACGTGTGTGTGTGTAGCTGTGTGTACGTGTGTGTGTGTAGCTGTGTGTACGTGTGTGTGTGTAGCTGTGTGTTCGTGTGTGTGTGTGTTCGTGTGTGTGTGTGTAGCTGTGTGTACGTGTGTAGCTGTGTGTACGTGTAGCTGTGTGTACGTGTAGCTGTGTGTGTGTGTAGCTGTGTAGCTGTGTGTGTGTGTAGCTGTGTGTGTAGCTGTGTGTGTGTGTGTGCTGTGTGTACGTGTGTGTACGTGTGTGTGTAGCTGTGTACGTGTGTGTGTGTAGCTGTGTGTGTGTGTAGCTGTGTGTACGTGTGTGTGTATTAAACACACGGCACTCTTCCTCTTGGCGTTGCAGCTCTCTTCACTGCTGGTTGAGTTGGCGTGATGCTCGCCGTCGGCGGTGTGCGATGATTCCGTCATCAGATAGCGCGCGCAGCTTGTCTGATGGTCGCCGCTCCTCACTCTGGCATTGGTTCCCAGCTGGTGCTGGTCGGTGTGTATGTGGGTCGAACCCACGGCGCTCTCGCTGGCGCTGACACTCTTGCTCATGGGCGGCTGGTCAGGCTCTTTCCACTGCTCCGTGCTCTCTCCTTGATCGTGCAGCTGCCAGCTTCACACGGACACCTGCCCTTACTTCAGGGCTTGCGCTGGCTCAGGCTCTTTCCACTGCTCCGTGCTCTCTCCTTTCTCTCTCCTTGCTTTCGCCCTTGGCGTGCAGCTGCCAGTTTTGCACTGGCATTGTGTTACCTCTCCCGCCCTCACTTCGGGGCTTCGCCTTGTCGTTGCTCAACTTTCGTGCTCTCCACCCTTCTTCTAAGAGGGCTGCTGCTGTGAGCTGCTCGTCGCTGGCTGGATCACTTACTCTCAAAACTTGTAAATTGTATTAGCACACCTCTTACGCAACTCTGATAGCTTGGTACAATACAACTTATCGCAAACCCTCGATTCCACAAGCGACTCAAAACATCAGGATGAATGTAGAATAAACTTTCAGCGATACTCTGTCAGTTCATACCGAACTCAGCTCTTAACAACACATCGTCCCTTCGCTCCACGAGACACGACACCCATGGTTGATCTCGAGGCCATGCCCCGGAGTTTGCCCCTTTGCAAGACTGAATTGCATGATCTGTGTCGTTGGTTATATCTGAAATTCCCTCCCCTCTCTGCGTCTCTTGCGAGAGAAAAAAAACAGATGCCCTCTGTCACCGTCCTCTCTCCGCGGCCGCGCCTGAATGCCCCCCCCCTTCCCTTGATGACCCCGGATGGGCTGTTTTCCGTCTAAGTTTATGCTTGTTGGCATCCCCCCCCCTTCGTTGTGTTTGTTAGCTCAAGGCCAGACACCCTTCATACGTAATTGTGGCTGCCATGTGTTTGTGTCAAATTGTTGGAAGACAAAGGTGGCCGGGGAGGCTTTGATTCCATGGAATACATATTATCCGGTCTTGTGTGTGTTGGACCTATTTCTTGTACCTCTTATGAGTTACCCCGGGTCTAATATCTCGTGGTTATTATTTGGTTCATGTTTAACCAAGAACCAAGATTCGTAATGCCCCTCGTTGTTACCATTATTCCGAGGGTTTTGCCAAGCTTTGTTGTAAGTCTGTGTCACCAGGGATCGGTGTTTTATTTTGAGTTATATTTTGATATCCCGAGGCTGGAGATATAACCAAGCGCTCACTTTCTTGTCTACCAGAATGCACATTCCTTGGTTCTCTTGGTGAAGTTACATGGATAGAAAGATACAATACAAAATGATATACGAGTTGAATAAGGGTGAAATAAAATAAATAATAAACAGGACCCTGCGGGGTGGGCTGGTAGGAACGAATATCAAAGAATATAAACATAATGTATTACACTTGTTTAGCCAGGAAAGCCCCACTGTAGGTTTTTGTAGGGTCCTGCCAAGTGTTTGCAGTAGGGGGCGATGTTGCTACACCTAATCGGACGATACGAAGGGAGACTTTGAGGCCTATTTCTAGGCTTTAGGCCTAGCTGTAGGCTTTAGGTCGCTGTGAGTTAATATTTAATTTAAATGTTTTAATTATTAATGTAAAAGCTTGAAATTTAAATGTTTCTATTTTAAAAAATCAGGGAATGTAACATTGTGAAACATTAACTCCCTTTCACACACGCGGGGGTACGATACGAAGGGAGAGTTTCAGGCCTAGTTCTAGGCTTTAGGCCTAGCTGTAGGCTTTAGGGCGCTGTGAGTTTTTTAATTTAATTTCAAAGTTTTAATTAAAAGCTATCTCAGGGAATTATAAGGAATGTTACACGTGTTTAGCCAGGAAAGCCTCATTAATTTAAATGTTTTAATTAAAAGCTATCTGAGGGAATTATAAGGGAATGTTACACTTGTTTAGCCAGGATAGCGTCACTGAGTCTCAAGGTTTTTGTAGGGTCATGCCAAGTGTTTGCAGTAGGGGGCGATGTTGCTACACGGACGGACGGACGGACAAATGGACAAACGGACGATGATATAATCTATTGGTGTCTGGTCCACTTCGTTCCTACCAGTATAAAGCCGCTCGTATAGACTGCAGTCTATAACGTCGATTTGTTCTTTTTGACGAGTTTCAAACTTTTGCCGTTAAAGAAAATGCGAGTTGTAACGTCCGTTTGTCTCTGCTATGTGCTCTGGAGATTTGTTTGTGAACTGTCCAAAACGTCCGGGGAGGTCATGTCATATGGTCATCTGCCAGCCTGGAGATTTCCAGATAGTCGCGAACCCCTCTTTGCCCCGAAGTTTGTTGTTTAATGACCTCCAGATGCTTGGTGTGGTTTGAGGGGTAGCGGAGTTGAGTGTTGGTTTCATTTATTAATTATTTAAGGAAAAAAATGGGTCGAATTATTCTCAATATATATTTTTGGAAAAGGTCTATATATACAACACACATCTAAGTTGCGATTGAGCATGAATTTATGAATTTCTGCACAACACAAATAGTATTATTTTCAACACCTTTTGCTATGTCAACTGAATTTAGCTTTCATAAATATTCCTTTTGTAGCCAGACAGCCGAAATTTGTGACCATTTGCCCTCTCATTGTGTGCCATAACAGCCCGCGTGATGAATTTGGGAAGCTTTTTCACTATATCATGAATATATAAATAAGTATTGACGTGTAAGTCACGTGTGACTGTGTATATGCATTCCTCTGTGCATCGATACTGACGTGTAGATATTTTTTTTTCTGTCTGCAACTGACGCTTCCTCTGTACTTTCCTCTGCAGAATTGGTCTGATGGAGCAAAGGCACTCGGCGCAGCTCGGTGCGACAAGGCAACAATGCGACCGGTGTTCATACAGCACGAATTGTCCTGAACATTTGACACGGCACCAGAGAACACACACGGGAGAGAAACCCTTCAAGTGCAGTGTGTGTGGGAGGGCGTTTGCACGGTCATCTACTCTTGTAACACACCAGAGAACACACACGGGAGAGAAACCCTTCAAGTGCAGTGTGTTGGGAAGGCATTTGCAGATCATCTACTCTTGTAACACACCAGAGAACACACACGGGAGAGAAACCCTTCAAGTGCAGTGTATGTGGGAAGGCGTTTGCAGTCATCTGCTCTTGTAACACCAGAGAACACACACGGGAGAGAAACCCTTCAAGTGCAGTGTGTGTGGGAAGGCGTTTGCAAAGTCATCTACTCTTGTAGAACACCAGAGAACACACACGGGAGAGAAACCCTGCAAGTGCAGTGTGTGTGGGAAGGCGTTTCAGATTCAGCTCATCTTGTAAAACACCAGAGAACACACACGGGAGAGAAACCCTTCAAGTGCAGTGTGTGGAAGGCGTTTGCACTTTCATCTACTCTTGCAACACCAGAGAACACACACGGGAGAAAAACCCTTCAAGTGCAGTGTGTGTGGGAAGGCGTTTGCACAGTCATATGTCTTGTAGAACACCAGAGAACACACACGGGAGAAACCCTTCAAGTGCAGTGTGTGTGGGAAGGCGTTTACAAAGTCATCTACTCTTGTAACACACCAGAGAACACACACGGGAGAGAAACCCTTCAAGTGCAGTGTGTGTGGGAAGGCGTTTGCACTTTCATCTACTCTTGTAAAACACCAGAGAACACACACGGGAGAAAAACCCTTCAAGTGCAGTGTGTGGGAAGGCATTTTCACATTCATCTACTCTTGTAAAACACAGAGAACACACACGGGAGAAAAACCCTTCAAGTGCAGTGTGTGTGGGAAGGCGTTTTTAGATTCATCTCATCGTGCAAAACACCAGAGAACACACACGGGAGAGAACCCTTCAAGTGCAGTGTGTGTGGGAAGGCGTTTGCACTTTCATCTACTCTTGCAACACACAAGAGAACACACACGGGAGAAAAACCCTTCAAACGCAGTGTGTGTGTGAAGGCGTTTGCACAGTTATCTGCTCTTGTAGCACACCAGAGAACACACTCTGGAGAGAAACCCTTCAAGTGCAGTGTGTGTGGGAAGGCGTTTGCAATGTCATCTGCTCTGTAGCACACCAGAGAACACACACGGGAGAGAAACCCTGGAAGTGCAGTGTGTGTGGGAAGGCGTTTGCAAGTTCATCGACTCTTAAAAAACACCAGAGAACACACAAGCATCATAATATCCACAAGGAGCGGAGTCTGATATCAGCTTGTGAAAGTCAAAGTGCCTCAATGAGCCCATCTCTCATGAAACAAGAACCGGAAGAAAATCCCAGCTTGGAAACTTTTAAAGGTATCGAGGTGAAATTTGAAGAGGTGAAGGTGAAATGT
>NW_026891495.1:0-6148 GCF_015708825.2 Lethenteron reissneri
TATGGTCCGAACGTCACGAAACTTCCACACGCCTTTCCAGCAGATTTGCTCGTGCACCAAAAAAGTCAAAATTTTTACACATAGACCCCATCAAACGGTAAAATTGGCCGGGATTGCTCTCATGTGCGTTACGGGCCTCGTTTCTCTCGCTCCGAATTCCCTGAAGCTGGCAAAACTCATTATAGTGTCGCCAAATATCGTCCGAACGTCACGAAACTTCCACACGCCTTTCCAGCAGATTTTCTCGTGCACCAAAAAAGTCAAAATTTTTACACACAGACCCCATCAACGGTAGAAATTGGCCGGGATTGCTCTCATGTGAGTTACGGCCTCGTTTCTCCTCGCTCCAATTCCCTGAAGCTGGGAAATCGCAATTTTTGTGTCGCCAAATATCGTACGAACGTCACGAACCTTCCACACGCTTTTCCAGCAGATTTTCTCGTGCACCAAAAAAAGTCAAAATTTTACACACAGACCCCATCAAACGGTAGAAATTGGCCGGGATTGCTCTCATGTGCGTTACGGGGCCTCGTTTCTCTCGCTCCGAATTCCCTGGAGCTGGCAAAACGCTCATTATAGTGTCGCCAAATATCGTCCGAACGTCACGAAACTTCCACACGCTTTTCCAGCACACATAGACCCCATCAAACGGTAGAAATTGGCCGGGATTGCTCTCATGTGCGTTACGGGGCCTCGTTTCTCTCGCTCCGAATTCCCTGGAGCTGGGAAATCGCTCATTTAGTGTCGCCAATATCGTAGGAACGTCACGAACCTTCCACCCGCTTTTCCAGCAGATTTGCTCGTGCACCAAAAACTTCAAAATTTTTACACATAGACCCCATCAAACGGTAGAAATTGGCCGGGATTGCTCTCATGTGAGTTACGGGCCTCGTTTCTCTCGCTCCGAATTCCCTGGAGCTGGGAAATCGCTCATTTTAGTGTCGCCAAATATCGTAGGAACGTCACGAACCTTCCACACGCTTTTCCAGCAGATTTGCTCGTGCACCAAAAAACGTCAAAATTTTTACACATAGACCCCATCAAACGGTAGAAATTGGCCGGGATTGCTCTCATGTGCGTTACGGGGCCTCGTTTCTCTCGCTCCGAATTCCCTGAAGCTGGGAAATCGCAATTTTTTGTGTCGCCAAATATCGTAGCAACGTCACGAACCTTCCACACGCTTTCCAGCAGATTTTCTCGTGCACCAAAAAAATCAAAATTTTACACACAGACCCCATCAAACGGTAGAAATTGGCCGTGATTGCTCTCATGTGCGTTACGGAGCATCGTTTCTTTCGCTCCGAATTCCCTGGAGCTGGCAAAACGCTCATTTTAGTGTCGCCAAATATGGTCCGAACGTCAACGAAACTTCCACACGCCTTCCAGCAGATTTGCTCGTGCACCAAAAAAAGTCAAAATTTTTACACATAGACCCATCAAACGGTAGAAATTGGCCGGGATTGCTCTCATGTGAGTTACGGGGCCTCGTTTCTCTCGCTCCAATTCCCTGAAGCTGGGAAATCGCAATTTTTGTGTCGCCAAATATCGTCCGAACGTCACGAAACTTCCACACGCCTTTCCAGCAGATTTCTCGTGCACCAAAAAAGTCAAAATTTTTACACACAGACCCCATCAAACGGTAGAAATTGGCCGGATTGCTCTCATGTGCGTTACGGAGCATCGTTTCTTTCGCTCCGAATTCCCTGGAGCTGGCAAACGCTCATTTTAGTGTCGCCAAATGGTCCGAACGTCACGAAACTTCCACACGCCTTTCCAGCAGATTTGCTCGTGTACCAAAAAAAGTCAAAATTTTTACACATAGACCCCTCAAACGGTAGAAATTGGACGGGATTGCTCTCACGTGCGTTACGGGCCTCGTTTCTCTCGCTCCGAATTCCCTGGAGCTGGCAAAACGCTCATTATAGTGTCGCCAAATATCGTCCGAACGTCACGAAACTTCCACACGCTTTTCCAGCACACATAGACCCCATCAAACGGTAGAAATTGGACGGGATTGCTCTCATGTGCGTTACGGGGCCTCGTTTCTCTCGCTCCGAATTCCCTGAAGCTGGGAAATCGCTCATTATAGTGTCGCCAAATATCGTCCGAACGTCACGAAACTTCCACACGCTTTTCCAGCACACATAGACCCCATCAAACGGTAGAAATTGGCCGGGATTGCTCTCATGTGCGTTACGGGCCTCGTTTCTCTCGCTCCGAATTCCCTGGAGCTGGGAAATCGCTCATTTAGTGTCGCCAAATATCGTAGGAACGCCACGAACCTTCCACACGCTTTTCCAGCAGATTTGCTCGTGCACCAAAAACTTCAAAATTTTTACACATAGACCCCATCAAACGGTAGAAATTGGCCGGGATTGCTCTCATGTGAGTTACGGGGCCTCGTTTCTCTCGCTCCGAATTCCCTGGAGCTGGGAAATCGCTCATTTTAGTGTCGCCAAATATCGTAGGAACGTCACGAACCTTCCACACGCTTTTCCAGCAGATTTGCTCGTGCACCAAAAAACGTCAAAATTTTTACACATAGACCCCATCAAACGGTAGAAATTGGCCGGGATTGCTCTCATGTGCGTTACGGGGCCTCGTTTCTCTCGCTCCGAATTCCCTGAAGCTGGGAAATCGCAATTTTTGTGTCGCCAAATATCGTAGCAACGTCACGAACCTTCCACACGCTTTCCAGCAGATTTTCTCGTGCACCAAAAAAGTCAAAATTTTTACACACAGACCCCATCAAACGGTAGAAATTGGCCGGGATTGCTCTCATGTGCGTTACGGGCCTCGTTTCTCTCGCTCCGAATTCCCTGGAGCTGGCAAAACGCTCATTATAGTGTCGCCAAATATGGTCCGAACGTCACGAAACTTCCACACGCCTTTCCAGCAGATTTGCTCGTGTACCAAAAAAATCAAAATTTTTACACATAGACCCCATCAAACGGTAGAAATTGGACGGGATTGCTCTCACGTGCGTTACGGGGCCTCGTTTCTCTCGCTCCGAATTCCCTGAGCTGGCAAAACGCTCATTATAGTGTCGCCAAATATCGTCCGAACGTCACGAAACTCCACACGCTTTTCCAGCACACATAGAGACCCCATCAAACGGTAGAAATGGACGGGATTGCTCTCACGTGCGTTACGGGGCCTCGTTTCTCTCGCTCCGAATTCCCTGGAGCTGGGAAAACGCTCATTATAGTGTCGCCAAATATCGTCCGAACGTCACGAAACTTCCACACGCTTTTCCAGCACACATAGACCCCATCAAACGGTAGAAATTGGCCGGGATTGCTCTCATGTGCGTTACGGAGCATCGTTTCTCTCGCTCCGAATTCCCTGAAGCTGGGAAATCGCAATTTTTTGTGTCGCCAAATATCGTACGAACGTCACGAACCTTCCACACGCTTTTCCAGCAGATTTTCTCGTGCACCAAAAAAAGTCAAAATTTTACACACAGACCCCATCAAACGGTAGAAATTGGCCGGGATTGCTCTCATGTGCGTTACGGAGCATCGTTTCTTTCGCTCCGAATTCCCTGGAGCTGGCAAAACGCTCATTTTATTGTCGCCAAATATGGTCCGAACGTCACGAAACTTCCACACGCCTTTCCAGCAGATTTGCTCGTGCACCAAAAAAGTCAAAATTTTTACACATAGACCCCATCAAACGGTAGAAATTGGCCGGGATTGCTCTCATGTGCGTTACGGGGCCTCGTTTCTCTCGCTCCGAATTCCCTGGAGCTGGCAAAACGCTCATTATAGTGTCGCCAAATATCGTCCGAACGTCACGAAACTTCCACACGCCTTTCCAGCAGATTTGCTCGTGCACCAAAAAAAGTCAAAATTTTTACACACAGACCCCATCAAACGGTAGAAATTGGCCGGGATTGCTCTCATGTGAGTTACGGGGCCTCGTTTCTCTCGCTCCGAATTCCCTGAAGCTGGGAAATCGCTCATTATAGTGTCGCCAAATCGTCCGAACGTCACGAAACTTCCACACGCCTTTCCAGCAGATTTTCTCGTGCACCAAAAAAAGTCAAAATTTTTACACACAGACCCCATCAAACGGTAGAAATTGGCCGGGATTGCTCTCATGTGAGTTACGGGGCCTCGTTTCTCTCGCTCCGAATTCCCTGAAGCTGGGAAATCGCAATTTTTTGTGTCGCCAAATATCGTACGAACGTCACGAACCTTCCACACGCTTTTCCAGCAGATTTGCTCGTGCACCAAAAAACGTCAAAATTTTTACACATAGACCCCATCAAACGGTAGAAATTGGCCGGGATTGCTCTCATGTGCGTTACGGGGCCTCGTTTCTCTCGCTCCGAATTCCCTGGAGCTGGCAAAACGCTCATTATAGTGTCGCCAAATATCGTCCGAACGTCACGAAACTTCCACACGCTTTTCCAGCACACGACCCCATAAAACGGTAGAAATTGGCCGGGATTGCTCTCATGTGCGTTACGGGCCTCGTTTCTCTCGCTCCGAATTCCCTGGAGCTGGCAAACGCTCATTATAGTGTCGCCAAATATCGTCCGAACGTCACGAAACTTCCACACGCTTTTCCAGCACACATAGACCCCATCAAACGGTAGAAATTGGCCGGGATTGCTCTCATGTGCGTTACGGGGCCTCGTTTCTCTCGCTCCGAATTCCCTGGCTGGCAAAACGCTCATTATAGTGTCGCCAAATATCGTCCGAACGTCACGAAACTTCCACACGCTTTTCCAGCACACATAGACCCCATCAAACGGTAGAAATTGGCCGGGATTGCTCTCATGTGCGTTACGGGGCCTCGTTTCTCTCGCTCCGAATTCCCTGGAGCTGGGAAATCGCTCATTTTTCGCCAAATCGTAGGAACGTCACGAACCTTCCACACGCTTTTCCAGCAGATTTGCTCGTGCACCAAAAAACTTCAAAATTTTTACACATAGACCCCATCAAACGGTAGAAATTGGCCGGGATTGCTCTCATGTGAGTTACGGGGCCTCGTTTCTCTCGCTCCGAATTCCCTGAAGCTGGGAAATCGCTCATTATAGTGTCGCCAAATATCGTCCGAACGTCACGAAACTTCCACACGCTTTTCCAGCACACATAGACCCCATCAAACGGTAGAAATTGGCCGGGATTGCTCTCATGTGCGTTACGGGGCCTCGTTTCTCTCGCTCCGAATTCCCTGGAGCTGGGAAATCGCTCATTTTAGTGTCGCCAAATATCGTAGGAACGTCACGAACCTTCCACACGCTTTTCCAGCAGATTTGCTCGTGCACCAAAAAACTTCAAATTTTTACACATAGACCCCATCAAACGGTAGAAATTGGCCGGGATTGCTCTCATGTGAGTTACGGGGCCTCGTTTCTCTCGCTCCGAATTCCCTGAAGCTGGGAAATCGCTCATTATAGTGTCGCCAAATATCGTCGGAACGTCACGAAACTTCCACACGCTTTTCCAGCACACATAGACCCCATCAAACGGTAGAAATTGGCCGGGATTGCTCTCATGTGCGTTACGGGGCCTCGTTTCTCTCGCTCCGAATTCCCTGGAGCTGGCAAAACGCTCATTATAGTGTCGCCAAATATGGTCCGAACGTCACGAAACTTCCACACGCCTTTCCAGCAGATTTGCTCGTGTACCAAAAAAAGTCAAAATTTTTACACATAGACCCCATCAAACGGTAGAAATTGGCCGGGATTGCTCTCATGTGCGTTACGGGGCCTCGTTTCTCTCGCTCCGAATTCCCTGGAGCTGGCAAAACGCTCATTATAGTGTCGCCAAATATCGTCCGAACGTCACGAAACTTCCACACGCTTTTCCAGCACACATAGACCCCATCAAACGGTAGAAATTGGCCGGGATTGCTCTCATGTGCGTTACGGAGCATCGTTTCTCTCGCTCCGAATTCCCTGAAGCTGGGAAATCGCAATTTTTGTGTCGCCAAATATCGTACGAACGTCACGAACCTTCCACACGCTTTTCCAGCAGATTTTCTCGTGCACCAAAAAAAGTCAAAATTTTTACACACAGACCCCATCAAACGGTAGAAATTGGCCGGGATTGCTCTCATGTGCGTTACGGAGCATCGTTTCTTTCGCTCCGAATTCCCTGGAGCTGGCAAAACGCTCATTTTATTGTCGCCAAAT
>NW_026891496.1:0-24762 GCF_015708825.2 Lethenteron reissneri
TGGCTCTAGCAAGCAATGGTGTTGCATGTGTTGCCTTCAGAAGTTGCTCACGCCAGGAGCCAGGGGGTCTTGTTGAGCCACAAGTTGCTCACGCCAGGAGCCAGGGGGTCTTGTTGAGCCACAAGTTGATCACGCCTGGGTCTCACATTCGTAGGGTCGTCCCGTGGGGAGACTCACCCGGCCATAGTAATGTGGAATTTCCACCGATAGCTTTGCAGCGCTGTAAGCGGGAGATGAGCAGCGATATATACTCAGTGCTCAGTTGACTGATGATTATAATTCCGCTGATTTACTCAGGAAAGCCTCATTGAGTCTCAAGATTATTTTTCAGCAGAGTCAAGTTTTCACAGTAGGGGATGGGATGATTGCTGTGTTTTTCCCCAAATATAAATAATTTGTGGATGTAATTCTTCTACTTTGGCCAATTCGGAGGTGCGGGGAAGGACAACGATCTAAATACAAAAACATGACGCTGTTTGTTGATTAACTGCGACTAACTCCACCAACATATTCTCAAGATTAACAATCCACTTGATACAGCTATCGTGCTGTGACGGTTCCACCTGAAGACGGAAGCTTGTGTTGCCTCCGAAACGTCGTGATTTTTATTTAATTTTTATTTTACTTTTATTAATTAATTTTTTTACCTACGTGACTTTACCGAAAAAGCACCTAAGAATATGAATCCTTGCAGTCACGAAAGCTTCAAATCTAGAATCCATATGACCTCATTCACCCCCCTCTGGTCTTCGATCCTGTTCGATGTAAACGGGAAGATTTGTGCACAATTCTGGCTCATCGACCTGATGATGCTGGTTTGCAATCACCAGCGAAACGTCACGATACTCGAATTGTGATTTAAAGCTTTCGTGACTGCAGGGATTCATTTTCTTGGTTCTTTCGGTAAAGTCACGTAGAAGGGAAATAATAAAATAATATTAATATAAAACAATAAAAATTCTCACGACGTTTCGACTGCAACACAAGCAATCATCATCGGGTGTGAAATCCACAGCAAGAAAATTTGAAAAAAGTGTGGATTTCACATCTGATGATGATTGCTTGTGTTGCAGTCGAAACGTGAGAATTTGTATTGTTTTATATTTATATTTTATTATTTCCCTTCTACGTGACTTTAACCGAAAGAACCAAGAATATGATACTCAAATTGTAAATGTTGTGGGTTTACTCTCCAACACACCGGTTGTGCTGCGGCAGTGACTAATTGACACGTTTTAATCTAGCTTTGAAGTTTTCGTGACTGCAGGAATTACTATACTCATTGGTTCTTTCGGTAAAGTCACGTAGGTAGAAAAACCTTACTAATTGGCCGTGTCGGGTGGTGGTGTGGCGGCAGGTTTAACGACGCATTTTATATTTGCGCGTTCGAACCCAAAAAAAAAACCACGTGAATTTTAAAGCGCCAACAAGATGCCTCCGACGCAGGGCAGTAGCAGCAGAGGGCCGGTAATATGGGAGGATGCGGTGGCACGAGATGTGAGGACCGTGCGATTGACCAGAGAAAGACGCAGAGAACGGAAGCTGGTGGAGAAAGAAAAACCCCGACTAAACGACCCCAATGCAATAAATAGTGGGAACTTTTTTTTCTGGCTCAGAAGGGTGGATCGGTGGCGGAGTGCTTAGGGCCACTTGAAAAAAACTCATTTTTATTTTGCTCGGTGAGGCCCACTGAGCAATATGGCTCTTTTTCAGACGCGACCTGGCCACAAATGACCGCTCAACGAAGTGGCTGATCGTCGCGTGGCAATGTATGGCGGTTGCCAAATACTCTTAGTTTTTTCGGTAAAGTCAAGTTTTTTCGGTAAAGTCACGTAGGTAAAAAATGAAATTAAAATTAATAATAAGTATAACCCGTAAAAACAAAGTTTTTCACTATAAATCCTTTATATGCGTGGCAGCGAACTTAATATAAAGGATTTAAAAATAGATTCGCCTGTGGAGGACGCGGGGATCGATCCCGCGACCTTTGGCATGGGAAGCGAGGGCGCTACCAACTGCGCTACTCCGCCACGGCCTGTGGAGGGGTTACGCTCTGGGCTCTTATACTGTGACGTTCAGCCAAAGCGATGAATGAGTTCTATTTGAATATATGTAAAATATTTTTTTTTGCATACAAAGTGTAAAATTTTGGGAATTTTTTTCACGAACATTAATTGTCTGGCACAACGAGTCTGTGTGCAAAATGTCAGCTCGATTGGATCACGGGAAGTGGGGTAAAAAACGACCGAAAGATTTGCACGGTCGTAAGCAAGCAAGCGAATATAAAGGATTTAAAAATAAAATAGTAAAAAATCACGACGTTTCGGAGGCAACACAAGTCTCCGTCATCAGGTGGGACCGTCACAGCCAGATTTGCTGCATCAAGCAATCGAGCTTGTGTTGCCTCCGAAATGTGATTTTTAATTATTAAATTATTTTTATTAATTTAAATTTCATTTTTTACCTACGTGACTTTACCGAAAAAACTAAGAGTATGAATCCTTGCAGTCACGAAAGCTTCAAATCTAGGTCGCCAAATACTCCAGACCTATGTTACTAAATGTGGAAGGAAAAACCGGAGGACCCGGAGAAAAACGTGCTTGATCACGGGGAGAGAGGCGGCAGGCGTCAGCGTCGGGATCGAACCCACGGATCCTCCTGCATACCAGGCGTGAAGATCTGAGTTTGATTCCCATCCACGGATCTCAGCGCTACTTTGTTGGACAGTGGAAGGGGGGGGGTGTAGGTTTGCTGACTTTGTGCCTATATGGGTTTTTTTTGGCAATATCACAATCGGAGCGCACGTGTGTTGGCATGTTTTGCCGCAGGTATGTGCGGCTCGTGCAGATTTGATGGCTTGCAATAGGTTTATATTTAGTGTTTGAACATCTTAGCACCTAGATTTGAAGCTTTCGTGACTGCAAGGATTGATACTCTTAGTTTTTTCGGTAAAGTCACGTAGGTAAAAAATGAAATTAAAATTAATAAAAATAAAATAAAAATTTTATTTCATTTTTTTACCTACGTGACTTTACCGAAAAAACTAAGAGTATCTTAGCACCTGTCTCATTGTAGGAAAGGTTCAAGCCTTTTCTTATTTTTTCATAATTGTGGCACTGGCAGAAAAGGTCACATAGATATAACTGCTCAACCCAAGTGGTTCTTACTTTTGATATTTGCCAAAGTCTTTGTGGTCTTCGCCTTTTGGCATTCTTCATGGTCTAACACTGGCTAGACACGGCAATAAAGAAGGCTGTCTCTTGTGTAGGCCAATCCCCTCTGTCCGTCCGTTCGTCTGTCCGTCCGTTCATCTGTTCACATGTTGTGATTTTCACACCCGATGATGATTGCTTGTGTTGAAACGTCGTGATTTAATGCAGTTTTTTTAATCTTTTATTTTATTTTATAATTTTTTATTTTCTTTACCTACGTGACTTTACCGAAAGAACCAAGAGTATAAAATGCAGATATTATCAGAGCATGTTAGCATGTTTTGCCGCAAGTATGTGAGGTTAATGCAAACTTCATGCTTTGCAATCGGTGTCTATTTGTGAACATCTTAACGCCTGTTTTAGTGCCAGAAAGGGTAAAGCCTATTCCTATTTTTTCATGCCTTTGTGCGCGTGTGTGTGTCTGCCTTCCGTCGACCCGGCAGGGTGGCTGGGGAGCCGGTTACGCAGAGATTGTGAAGGAGAACAAGCAGTTTGAGTCGTACTACCAGGAGCAGGCCATCGTGCCCGAGGCCGAGTGGAGCGCCTTCATGGAGGCCCTTCGAGAGCCGCTGCCCGCCACGTTCCGCATCACGGGATACAAGAGGTAAGGAGGGGCGCATCGATTCGGCTCCCGTCGCGATTTGGCGAATCATTGCGAGCTCTAGCGCGACCCGTTTGCTCGCAAGGCTCCCCGATGTGTTTCCAGGGCGCGATGTTAACTACCTCGCCTGGTATCCAGGAGGTTGTGGGTTCGACCCCGACCCTGACACCTGCTGTATATCTGGAGCTTGCGTGTTCTCCCTGTGGCCATGTGTATTTTTCTTCCAGTCCTCCGGTTTCCCTTGCTTCATTTAGAATCAACGTTGCATTTAGAGTATTTTGCCGCGATACATTTTCCACGTGACAAGCCACTTTGTTGAGCTATCATTTGTGGCCAGGTCGCTCCTGAAAAAGAGCTGTATAGCTCGGTGGGCCATTACCTTGTGAAATAAATATAGTTCATAGGGTCATACCGCGCAGTGTTTCGGAATGACGTCGGGATGTTTTGCTCCGCATACTGGCTGCGAGCTTCTTTGAGGATTCGAAATGGCTTGATTCGGTGTTCCTGAAGATGCTGGCGGCGCGTGGAGTTAAAGCTACTCATTTCCGCGTGGTCAATTGTTGACTCGTGCCGCCCATTGCCTTGCAGCCACGCCGATGAGCTTCTCCGCTGCCTCAAGAGCAAGTTCTTCAGCGAGCTGGTGGGCCTGGAGGTGGACGGGCAGCCCGTGGAGGCTCCAAAACAGCTCGAATGGTACGCTCAGCCATCATCCACCTCCCTCCCCTCTGTCCGTCCGTTCGTCTTTCCGTCTGTTCACCTGTTGGTTTGTCTGTTCATTTGTCCATCCGTTCATCTGTCGACATGTCCGTCCGTTGCTTCGTCTGTGAATCCTTCCAGCTGTTTGTCCGTTGGTCTTTTCTTCCGTTTGTTCATCCCGAAGTCTATCAGTCCATCCCTCTCGTCCGTGTATCAATCCATTCGCTCGTCCGTCTAGTCTTATCTGTCCTTCCAGATGTTGTTTTTACACGCTTTCTATTAACTCACTCTGTCGTTGTTGTCGTAGCCTCAAATCTTGTAACTCAATTTTAACCCACTTCCCAATGTGGTATTGACTGCAAACTTGGTATACTTATGTCATACTGATGACAATACTATATTCTATCATAAAAAATAATACAAATATTTATTTAAAAAATGTATATGTTATGTTTCGCCTTCGGTTCTAATTGTCCACGCTCAACTGACGTTGGCTGTAAATCACCACGGTCCCTTACGTTGTGGCAAGCTTCGGGGCCACGTCCTGGAGTCGTGGAGTTCTTCCATTACTAGTACGGTACATTTCATTAAAGCGTGTTTAAATTTAAAAAAAAAATATTACTTATTGGGTGATTTGTTTACCTTTCTTGTATTTTGCACTCTTATCATGTTTCTGTAATTGTTTGTTACTGCAACGCTCTTGCCCGCCCCTACCGGACATCTGTGAAAAGAGCTTTCGTAGCTCATCGGATTCCTGCAGTCTGAATAAACACTCCGATTCTGACAATCATCGTCGTGCACGTGACCCCGGCTCGTTCCTTGCGCGCGACGTCAGCGGCCAACAACCCGGCGCTCTGCCAAGGGCCCCATTTGGCGCAGCTCGTTTGAGCGGTGGGAAAAAAAAAAAAATTATTATCGCGATTTCGCCCTCCTCCTCTAGGTACCCCAACGAGTTTGGCTGGCAGGTGAATCTGAGCCGGAAGAGCATCCGCAAGTGCCACCTGCTGGAGGCGTTCCACCAGTTCCTCATCACGGAGACGGAGTCGGTGAGTCGCGTTGCGCTCCCGCGGCCCTGCTGGTCGCTAGACCCCAGGGAGCGGGGGGGGTGGTGGTTGGTCAACGACCGAAAATAACAAGAATGATCCATTTTTGTTTGAATTCGGTATATATAAGAAAAACTAATAATTTCAAGAGCCGCAATGCAACGTGGTGAATACGAGACGGGACGGTGGTCCTTGATGACTAACGTCACGAAGAAAGTCCTTTCAAGGGCCTCGTGCAGCCTCCGGAGCCGTAGGTGGCCGCCCCTGGCTTAGACAAAAAAATATCGGTGGTGTATGTTGGTATGAATTTGGAACTTCTTTCGCACTCTACGGAGCCGACTGCGCTAATCGTGTGGGGGAAGGGGAAGGACAACAAACTAAACAACACAAAGCAGTTCTACAGAATTGAGTTTGTCAAGCTAGATGATGGTTTAAAAGTGCATAGCTCCAGTGGCTTCCTGATATCGAAGGAAGAGCGTTCCAGACGGCCGCAGAAGCGCACCTGAAAGCGCCGCGATGCGGTGACCGTTTGTCTGCTGGTGGTGGTGGTGGTGAAGCGAGCGGCCTGCAATCCGATTGGCACGGTTGGCTACGTACGCCGCGAAATAAATGCAACGTTCGCGCATACAGTTAAGATCCTCGTCGTGGGTTGACTCGGCTCATCATCTATCCAGGGTCAATAAAATGAGTACCACTTGTGGGGAGTTGAACTGTGGTTCTCAAATGGAGAGACTCCCCCCCCTCCCCTGTCATAGGAATGTGGAATTTCCACCACTGGCTTTGCAGGAAGTGACCACCGCCTCAATGCTCATCGGAGCAGGAAAACAGAATCGTAATTCTTAGTTTGCACGACGTGTTCGCCAACCTTGAACTCCAAACAAACTATCACCGCTGTACAAAGCACGGACTTGGCCGAAGCCGAAATCCTGCTGCAGTGGAGTAACCAGGTCCCACCTCACTGCTGCACCGGATAGAATTCTGAGTGAATCGTCAGTCGGGGTGGTAGCAATCATCGCCCCCCTACCCACCCCCCTCCCTCTCCTGCGAAGAATTGGCAGAAACCACCTGAGAGAGTCATGAGACTCACAATTGAGGCCTTCCTGGCTAACCAATCGTAGTCATGATGATGATAATAACAGTGTTGTTTCTCGCCTTTAACCGTAACAGGGAAACATCAGCCGCCAAGAAGCGGTGAGCATGATCCCTCCGCTCCTGCTCAAGGTGGAGCCGCACCACAAGGTAACGCGAGATGGATGGAAGCCTCATCCATATGTAATGTGAGGATATATCCGGGTTGCTGATGGATTACACCTCGTGCGATGATTGGCTCTGTCGGTCCTGGCCCATAGCCAATGGGGGGAAGTCTAGGGGCGTGGCCCTGACGTAATGGGAAGGTGACATCTGTAAGTAGAGGATTGGATCTGCTGGCTTTAGCCACAGCCAATGGGGGGACGAGTCAGGGGCGTGGTCCCGGGAGCGTACGATGGAGTCTAGAAGATTCCATAGAGGTTAACCAGGATTGGTGGAAAGGTGCCACGTGACCCTGGTATTAAATGGGGTGGAGATGGCCAACACGTGGTCAGATCTGGAACGAACGGAGGGTGAGGCCACGCTGGAGCGGGGTCCAGGCTGCCACGTGGTCCAGGCTGCCACGTGGTCAGGGCTGCCACGTGGTCCAGGCTGCCACGCGTGTCTCTCTCTCTCTCTCCCTCTCACGCTGTCTGTCAGCAGCGTGAAGGAGTAAGATGGAGTGTTGTGAACGAAAGACAAATAAGACCGGATTCCAGAAGTCGCTTCCATGACCTTTATTACAGATGGAATCTTGATTTAAAGCTTTCGTGACTGCAGGAAATCATACTCTTTGGGTCTTTCGGTAAAGTCACGTAGATACACCTGAGGACGATGCTTGCGTTGCGATCGAAACGTCGTGATCTGTTATTTTTCTATCTACGAGACTTTCCCGAAAGACCCAAAGAGTTTGTTTTATTTTGAGTTCGATGCCGTAAATATCCACTTAATATTGGTCACGAAAGCTTACGTGTTAAACGGGAAGCCTCATTGTTAATTCGTAGTCATCATCATCTTTAGTATGTTGCTGCTGATGCTGCAATTATGCCTGAATACTTTTCAGTCCCCCAGCTTCCTGTCCCCCCCCCCCCCCCCCCCAGCTACGACCGGGGTCTATCCCAACCCCTCCTTATCAGTCCATTTTGATCTGTTGTCATCAAAACTGCACCGCCACTCGCACAAATGATTGCTCAACAAAGTGGCTTATCACGTGGACATTGATAGCAGCCAAATACTCTAAATGCACGTTTCTAGATTTGGAGGGAAAAACCGGGATTGAAACCACGACTTATGCCATGTACAATTTGATAATTGCTGTCAAGCCTGTACTGCGTCTGCTGTTGCGTCTGCTGCTGCTGCTATTGCTTCCGTTGCCACTGCCGTCACTGCTGTCACTGCTGCTGTTTGTCGACGATGACCGTGAAGCTGATCCCCAGGTGCTGGACATGTGCGCAGCGCCGGGCTCAAAGACGGCAACAGCTGATCGAGATGCTGCACTCTGACATGAGCACGCCTCTCCCCGGTTATGACGCACAGACGCAACGCACACACACAAAGACAAAGATCTCCCCCGGTGTAGCCTTAGCAGACTGTTGGCAAGTGCTGGTTAGCGAGTAGCACCTATGAAGGCCAGCACGGGCACACGAGGGGGTGGGTGGCCAACACCACGCCCGGCCGCCTTTGTCTCCCCATAGTCGACCCATACGCGGACAAACGTACGCACACAAAAATACAAAGATCTCCTGTATAGCCTTAAACTATTACGGGGGATCTTTGTTATTGGTCTCAATCGAGTAATTTGCAGGTAATTTTGCGCATTGGATTACAATCGGCACCTCCGGTTAGCACGTTGGCTAGGTACCGTCGCGAAAAAGTTTTACGGAACGTAGATTTTTATCTCGCCTATGGGAGAAAACGGAGAACTCGGAATAAGCCCAAGCAGAGCAAGGGGGAGAACCACAAACTCAAACACGGGAAGGTGCCCGAGTCGGGAATCGAACCCAGGTCCTTCCAGCTGTAAGGCACAGTGTTCACCACCCGGCTTGACCACAAATGTGGCCGGGAATGGGAACTCGCGTCACGTTCAGAGCACCGTGGGCTCACCCGCTGCTCCACCCGCAAGAAAATTGCGAGACACTAAGTGGGTTCTTCTGTACGTCGGAGACCTACCCCTGGTCAAGGAGTGACCCGGAGTAGTCTCTCTTGCAAATGAGACTCATCCTGATCTCCCCCGAGTTCGCTCCCGGTTCCACAAATAAAACACATTCCTGCGGAGGAGCTGGTAGGAACGTTGGGTTGCTCGGTCAATGGCCAGGGTCAACGGCGGCGTGGTGTATTCCGCAAATATGCCCGACTGTGAGGGCGGGCACAAGCCGGCGGGAGTAGGTTTAAACGTGAGTTTTATAAGGGCACCACGGGGTGACCAGCCCTTCCCCACCCAGCCCCACCCCTCCCAGCCCCACCCTCCCCACCCAGCCCCTCCCCACCCAGCCCCTCCCCACCCTCCCCTCCCCACCCAGCCCCTCCCTCCCCACCCAACCCCTCCCTGCACGACGGACGGACACAATAATCCCCTGTGGGCTGGTCTAACCAGGAGGTTCCTACCAGTATAAACTTGACGTCCTTTCCATCCGTGTCTCCCTCTGTCTTCTGGCAGACGGCTTCATCATCGCTAACCGACTCGGACAACAAGCGCTGCTACCCTGCTGGTGCACCAGTCGAAACGCCTGCACAGCCCCTGCGTCATCGTGTGCAACCACGACGCCGGCAGCCTGCCGCTGCTGCAGATGACGCCGACGCCGCCTGCCCCGGCGGCGTCGGGGGAGACCGCCGCCGCCGCCACGCGCGCCAGTTCCTCCGCTTCGACCGCATCCTCGCCGACGTGCCGTGCAGGTGCCGGTGCGTCGTGCGCGGCCAACGTGAACCGTTCGAATGTCAGTCGGTCACTTTTAAAAGCTATAAGACCGCAATTTGCAGGTGGTTTTTCACAATTGGGAATGTGGTTTTGGGACCTACACCAGTTCCTCTATGGTATGGTGTGTGTTTAAGGGGCACAGGTGGTGCATCTGCTAGTCATCTCAGTCTACACTACTATACTAATTTTTATTTTACCAGGTAAAGCGCACTGAGCTATATAGTTATTTATAGCCCAACGAAGTGGCTTAAAATGTGAACATTGAAACGGCAGCCAAATACACAACATGCACGTTGATTCTAAAGTCCACGCAACCACAGGGAGAAGCATGCAAACTCCAAATAATAAACATGAGTCGGGGTCAGGATCGAACTCGCGACCTCCTGGATACCAGGCGAGGTAGTTAACATCTCACCACCGTGGCGGCCCCGTCCCGTCAGTCCATCCGTCCATCCATCTGGATATCGTCTGTCATGTGTCTTGTCAGTCATCGGTGTGTTGTTCTGCCTGTCGATGATCGCCAAATCGTCCCGTGTGTCACATCGGTCGATCTGCCTGAACAGGGAGACCACGCGCACACACATCCTTCCGTCCTTCCATTCAATCAATCTTTCCATTCTGTCTGTCCATTGAACCATCCATTCTCTGTTATTCTGTCTATCTCCATCAATCATCTCTCTCGGTCCATCCAACCATCTCTGTCTCTACATCTATCCAACCACTGCATCCATCCGTCCATCGTTGCAAATCCAGATCCACTCGCCGCTGATGTTAGCCATGGCCAGGAGTCAAACTCGGGTTGCCAGATTCACGACTCGGTGCATGATTCACTGGGCCACCTCCCCCCGATGTAACCTAATCCATCGTTATGATCATTAGCTCTGCTTTGGGGAATGGGGTAGTGAACAGGAGATCGGACAAATCTAAAACCATCTCCTGGACTTGAGATGCCATCGTTTGTTGTTGTTGTTTTTAGCGGCGATGGAACACTTCGCAAAAACATCGACGTGTGGAAGAAATGGACGCCAGGGAACGGCCTCAACATGCACGGGTGGGTGGCACCGCGCCTACGAGCGTGGCACGGTCACGTGGGTGGGTGGCACCGCGCCTCCGAGCGTGGCACGGTCACGTGGGTGGGTGGCACCGTGCCTTCGAGCGTGGCACGGTCACGTGGGTGGGTGGCACCGGCCTACGAGCATGGCACGGTCACGTGGGTGGGTGGCACCGCGCCTCCGAGCGTGCACGGTCACGTGGGTGGGTGGCACCGCGCCTCCGAGCGTGGCACGGTCACGTGGGTGGGTGGCACGCGCCTTCGAGCGTGGCACGGTCACGTGGGTGGGTGGCACCGCGCCTCCGAGCGTGGCACGGTCACGTGGGTGGGTGGCACCGCGCCTCCGAGCGTGGCACGGTCACGTGGGTGGGTGGCACCGCGCTCCGAGCGTGGCACGGTCACGTGGGTGGGTGGCATCGCGCCTACGAGCGTGGCACGGTCACGTGGGTGGGTGTCACCGCGAGCGTGGCGACGGTGGCACGGTCACGTGGGTGGGTGGCACCGCGCTACGAGCATGGCACGGTCACGTGGGTGGGTGTCACCGCGAGCGTGGCGACGGTGGCACGGTCACGTGGGTGGGTGGCACCGCGCCTACGAGCGTGGCACGGTCACGGGGTGGGTGTCACCGGCCTACGAGCGTGGCACGGTCACGTGGGTGGGTGGCACCGCGCCTACGAGCGTGGCACGGTCACGTGGGTGGGTGGTGGCACGCGCCTACGAGCGTGGCACGGTCACGTGGGTGGGTGGCTCCGCGAGCGTGGCGACGGTGGCACGGTCGCGTGGGTGGGTGGCTCCGCGAGCGTGGCGACGGTCACGTGGGTGGGTGGGTGGCACCGCGAGCGTGGACGGCCCATTTTAGCGCACGTGCGGCAGAGGCGGTTGTTGCTTGGCCCGGAGATTTGCGTCGGTTTTCTGCTCCTGCTTTGCGTTGGGTGCCGCCCGAGCCGATTGTCGTCTGCGTCTGCCCTCGACTTCTCCCACCCTCTACCGTACGCGACATTGCCCACCATAAACACCGTTGATGTCGCCCACCCTTGACACCGGCTCGGTCCTGCGCCTCTCCCACACGTGGACGCGTCTCTCCGTCGCTCCGCAGGCTCCAGCGGAGGATCTCGGTGCGCGGCGCGGAACTGTTGGCGGTGGGCGGCCGCATGTTCTACTCCACGTGCTCCCTCAACCCCGTGGAGAACGAGGCCGTGGTACGCCCTCGCTGGCTCCACAGCAGCCAAGGTGCGTCGCTGTCGCCCCCTGCCCGCCCTCGTTCCCAGCCCGCTTGTCCCTCCTACCCGTCGCCCCCCTGTCGTCGTCGGCTTCCCTGCCGCCGATTGGAAAGCTTTCCGGGGACGAACGGGCGCGTTGGCGAGCGCGAGCGGAATCCGCTGCGCGCAGGCGTCCGTGCTGCGGTGGGCGTTGGTGCCACTCCGCGGTTAGTCTCGACCACCGCCGGTGCTTGTCGTGGTCGTACCTCAAGGGACGTGTCCTGCCCAAGCTCGCTTAAAACTATAAAAACTAGAAACTTTTTATTTTACTAGGTAAGGCCCGCGAAGCTGTACAGCTCTTTTTCACAAGCGGCCGCAAAGGGGATTATCATCACGTGGAAATGTATAGCAGCCAAATACTCCAAACGCACATCAATTCTAAATGTGCGGCGAAAAACGGGAGGACCCCGGAGAAAAAATCTACGTGACCACTGGGAGAGAGAGAGACACGCAAACTCCAAATATACAGCAGCAGGCGTCAGGGTCGGGATCGAACGCAACGACCTCCTGTACACCAGGCGAGGTCGTTAACATCTCCTAGCCACCGTGATGATGATGAGAGAGAGAGAGACACGCAATCTCCAAATATACAGCAGCAGGCGTCAGGGTCGGGATCGAATGCACGACTTCCTGTATACCAGGCGAGGCAGTTAACATCTTCTAGCCACCCTGATGTTAACAGACAAACCAAAAGTTAGACGGATGGACGAGGCAAACGGACGGACAGAGGGGAGGGGAATGATGGTTGAGCGTTCCGTTGTTCTCCGTGGCATGCGTTCCTCTCTCCCGTCTTAACATCAACCATTTTCATTGTGAAATATCGGTACGCTGCATTTCACAATGAAGCTCAGTTCTCTCGTTGATCTCCACGTGACCCCGGACCCCTCCCCGTGCAGGAGCCCTGGAGTTGGTGGACGTGTCGGAGGAACTCACTCAGCTCAAGCGCATGCCGGGACTCACCGCCTGGAAGGTTTTGACTTTGAAAAAATCTATTTGGTTCTTACGGTAAAGTCACGGAGGTATAAAATAAAATTAAAATAAATCAAGCTGAGGCCAGCAGGCCATGCTTTCCCACCTGATGACGGATGCTTGTGTTGCGCCCGAAACGTCGTGATTTCTTTTATTTTCTACCCACGTGACTTTACCAAAAGAACCAAAGAGTATGGATTCCTGCAGTCACGAAAGCTTCAAATCAAGATTTTTTTTTTTAAATGTTCTTCACCTCGACCCCTTCGTCCGTACGTGCTTCCGTACGTCCATCCGTGTTTATGGTTTTAGTGTTTCTTTTAAATCTCCGAATTTCTCACTTTGCCCGTTTGTCCCATTCGTAAACGGACGACACCCACGGCCGATGTGAGCCGGGGACAGAAATCAAACTCGGGTGCCCGGTTTTACGATGATTGGTCCCTGCCGCGTCAACGGGACGGCGCGTCCAGTCGGATCTCCTGGCGAGCAACTTCCACGGCCCGTGGAAGTGGACATCAGAGAGCTACCTCTGAGATCTCTTCTTCAAGTGACCTCTGGGCACGCACAATAGCGGGGGGGGGGGTGTGGGTGCCAAAATTTATTTATTCAGCCTGCCACAGAGTCACGTCTGTCACGATGACTGTCAAAATAATACGTGTAATTCTCACCAGTGGCGAGTGATGTCTGATGTTCTTGGTTCTTTCGGTAAAGTCACGTAGAAGGGAAGTAATAAAATAATAAAAATAAAACATAATAAAATAATTCTCACGACGTTTTGGCTACAACGCAAGCAGCCGTAGCCGAAACGTCATGAGAATTATTTTATTATGTTTTATTTTTATTATTTTATTACTTCCCTTCTACGTGACTTTACCGAAAGGACCAAGAAGATGAATCCCTGCAGGTCACGAAAGCTTTAAATCGAAATTTGATGTCTGATGTTCGACTAGGTGAGATCTTAACCACCTTTACAATATGAGACATCTCCTTTACCAGTGGCAAAATATAGTAATAGGTTTTTACCCTTTCAACTGGTACAAAAGCTGATACCTTTATACAATAACCACAACACAACCTTGTATAAAGGTATCAGTTTTTGTACCAGTTGAAAGGGTAAAAACCTATTACTATATTTTGCCACTGGTAAAGGAGATGTCTCATAGTGTAATGCTTCCACGAGCTCTCAATACTCTGATAGTGCACTGTTTTTGAGTTGTACGCCTTTTTTCGCGTCATCTGGTCCAACACCACTGGAGACTAGGCTCTAAGAAAGCTGTCTCGGGTGTGGACCAATCAACTTCAAGGACAGTGCATATCATCAGAGTTGTTTCTTTTTGTTTTCACCTTGACTGCTTGTGTTGTGGTTATTGCAAACATGATCCCTTGTATAAAGGTATCAGTTTTTTGTACCAGTTCAAAGGGTAAAACCTATTACTATACTTAACCACCCTTGCCTGGTATACAGCAATCGTGGGTTCCACCCCGACCCTGATGCCTGTATTTTTGGGTTGTTTGCGTGCCTATCTTCCCCGTGGTCGCTGGGATTTCTCTCCTTCCACATTTAGAATCGACGTGCTTTCGAGAATATTTGGCTACCGCATATAAAATGTCCACGTGATGATGACAAGCCACTTGGCTGAAGCTATCATTTGTGGCCGGGTCGCTTCTGAAAAAGTGCTCGACGGCTCAGTGCGCCGTACCTGGTAAAATAAAATTAAAATTTATAGATTTCGTTAATGAGTACCTGGTGCGCTGTGTCAACGTCAGCACTGTAGGGTTTTGCTACCCACACCCACTCGCGTCGCGAGTCCGTTCCAGCCTCTGTAAATCCTCGCTGACAACACTTGCCCCCAACGGTGGTGTGTAGGCTACTACACGGGGGACCTTCGTAGTTATTGTTGTTGTGTGTGCGTCGTGCGTGACCACATTCAGGTCATGACGAAGGACGGGGGTGGTTCGAGAACCTGGAGTCCGTGCCGCCTGGAGCGTCGCGCCCAGTTTTGCGGTCAGACTATGTTCCCTCCGCCCGACCGGCGGTTCTCCAGAGTCTCAACCTCCAACCGCTGGTACGTGCAGTGCGTGCGAGCGTTTGAACTTCTTTCGCAGCGCACGGAGCCAACCGTGCTCATCGGAGGTGCGGGTGAAGGACAACAAAGGTGCCACCTCTCGTACGTGACCTCCTCCTCCTCCTCCATCCTTCAAACTAATTATTTGGCCGGTCGGCTGGCCGGGTGGTGGCGGCGAGGGGTTTGTGGATCGCCGCGCGCCAATGTCGTGAAACTCGCTCCCCGTGGGGCGCTTCGTGGGGATTAAACGATTGACGGTGATGACGACGACGCTGACGGTGATGGCGACGACTCTTCCCCCTGCCGTGTGTCTGGGGCAGCGTCCGGATTCTGCCGCACCACCAGAACA
This sequence comes from Lethenteron reissneri, assembly GCF_015708825.2. Taxonomy (NCBI): domain Eukaryota; kingdom Metazoa; phylum Chordata; class Hyperoartia; order Petromyzontiformes; family Petromyzontidae; genus Lethenteron; species Lethenteron reissneri. Next base: position 15,226 of record NW_026891496.1, read on the forward strand.
CCGGCGGGTTTTTGTGGCCGTGCTGGAGAAGAAGCGAGAGATGCCCTGGAACAAGCGGCAGCGGAACGTGGGTGCCCACCCTATCCCACCCCCCTACCCCACCCACCCTACCCACCCTACCCACCCTACCCACCCCACCCACCCTACCCTACCCACCCACCCACTCACCCCACCCACCCTACCCACCCACCTACCCTACCCTACAACACCCACAAACCACCCTACCACAACCACCCACCCACCCACCCTACAACACCGACCCCCCTACCCCACAACACCGACCCACCCCACCCCCCCCCCTACCCCACCCCACCACCCTACCCCACCCACCCACACCTACCCCACCCTACCCACTCTACCCCATCCACCCACCCCACCCTATACCCCAGCCACCCTACCCCACCCCCACCCCTACCCCACCCACCCACTACCCCACCCTACCCCCATCCACCCACCCTACCCCACCCACCCACCCAACCCTACCCCATCCACCCACCCACCCACCCTACCCCAATCCACCCACCTTACCCCACCCACCCCACCCTACCCCACCCCACCCACCCCCCCCTACCCCACCCCACCCACCCACCCCACCCCTACCCCACCCACCCACCCTACCCCACCCACCCACCCTACCCCTACCCCACCCTACCCAACCCACCCTACACCCACCCTTCGCCGCTAGGGAGACAAAGGCGGCCGAGGGTGGGTGCTGGCCACCCACCCCTTTCGGTGCCGTGCCGGCCTCATAGGTGCTACTCGCTAACAGCACTGCCCCAACAGTCTGTTAAGGCTACACGGGGGAAGGATCTTCGTCTTTGTTTGTTGATGTTTGCCTTGTGACCCGTGCAGGTGCAGAACTCTAAAGCGGCCTCATCCGCGTCGGCAAACGCCGACGGAACGGCGATTGCCGACGCGGACGCAGAGGATTCTGGGAAAGCCCGCCGCCGATGACGCCGTCGCCGATGCCGACGCGGCCGCCCTCGCTGAGCCGTCGCCCGCGATTCACGACGGCGTCTGCGGCCCTCCGCCATCGAAGAGTTTAAGCTGCATGGGTACAAGGAGGACCCGTTCGTGTTCATGCGGGAGGACGACCCCATTTTCCTTCCATCAAGTAAGGGCCTTGGTGGCAAACCGTGCACCGACCTTCGCCCCTACAGTCTGTTAAGGCTATACGGGGGATGTGTTGGCTTTTCTATATCTATGTGCATCTCTGTCGTGTGTACCGCTATATGTACGTGTCCTGTGTGTGTACCTCTCTAATGTATCTCTGTGGGGAGCTGTAGTGTCGCGGTTAGCGCGCTGCGCTATGAACCTGGCGCACCCGATTTCAATTCCCCTCACGGCCACCAACACCCAGTGACAATTATGGTCTTGGTAGTTTAAACCCCACTGGGCCTCATACTGCCACCACCCCTACGGCCACTTACACCGCTGGCGTCAATCGCTGCGCCGCAAGACGGCGTGATATTCGCCGCTGGGTGGCGCGCGGCGCCTTTTGTCAAATGGGCTCGGCTCCGGCGCAAATGGATGGGACTTTACCGAAAACACCGAAGAATATGAATCGTTGCAGTCACGAAAGCTTCAAATCTAGAATGAATGGATGGGCCGTTCGCTTTAAAACCCGAGGTTTTGTTGTCGCTGCGCCCCGCTGCTGCAGGGGGGCTTCTACAAGCTGGCGGCGGACTTCCCGCTGCGCAACCTGCTGACGCGCACAGCACGAGGGCAAGAAGCGCCACCTGTACCTGGTGTCGAGCCAGGTCCGCGACATCATGATCCACAACAGCCAGCGCGTCAAGGTGACCCGGTGGGGGTGGTGGGGTACGGAAGGGTTGGGTGGGGGTACGTGTTGGTGGGCGGGTTACGTGTTGGTGGGTGGGGTGCGGGTTGGGTGGGGTACAATGTGGGTGGGGTACGGGTGGGTGAGTGGTTGGGTGGGGTACGGGTGGGTGGGTGGGGTAGTGTTTATGAGTGGGTGGGTGGGTAGGGTAAGGACGGGTGGGTGGGGTACGGGTGGGTGGGTGTGTGGGTCGGCGGGGTACATGTTTTTGGGTGAGTGGGTGGGGTACGTGTGGGTGGGGTATGGGTGGGGTACAGGTAGGTGGGGTACGGGTGGGTGGGGTACGGTACGGGTGGTTGGGTGGGTGGGGTACGGGTGGGTGGGGTACGGTACGGGTGGTTGGGTGGGTGGGGTACGGGTGGGAGGGGTACCCCAGATTGAAAATGTATTTCTGACAACAGCTTTTTGTGTTTATTTTGTTGTCCTTCCCCCACACCTCTGATTAGCACGGTTGGCTACGTACGGTTGCGAAAGAAGCTCAGTATACACACGTGAATATTTAGGACTTAATTGTATTTATTGATGATGACGACGACGTTGACGAAGTTTTGAATACGTGCCGAGCGATGAACACAAACGTTGTTTTGGGATAATTTTCTCCCGTAGATCATCAACACGGGCGTCAAGGCGTGGTCGAGGAACGCTGATGGAGAGGAGTTTGGTTGTGCCTTCCGTCTGGGACAAGAGGTGAGAGAGAGAGAAGTTCAGGGGCGGGGGGGGGTTGGCGCGCAGGGCTCTTCGTTCAGGACCATACTTCGCCACGTCGGGCAGGATGGGCGCGGGTTGACTTAACGGTGGCGCGGATGGTCACCTTCCGTGGCCCCTGACGTCAAATCCTCTGTTGGGTGAAAGCCTTCTGCTTGTGCCTCTAACGGTGGCTTGACCGCAATGCCCCACTTCGGTCGGTGCGGTGAAGAGCGGTGGACCGGGATCCGTTCGCGTATATCGCTCGTCGCCCACGCTGGCCCGCGGCCGCCGGGAATCGAACCGAGGTCACGGGAATTTGTCGCGCGGTGGAGACGCTAACCTGCTGCGCCACCACTCTCTGCCTCGATCCTGTGATCAGAAAGAAAAAGAGAGGAAAACGCTCCGTCGGAAGCGAACTCGTCGGCGAGTGTTCCACATGCAGTGTCTCTGTCAGCAGAGTCGGGCTTGCTTGAACCAATGGTGGATGTCAGTACCGCGCCAGAGTTTGCTTGTGTTGAACCAATGCTGCTGAAAACTCCCAGAGAGCCAAATCCCTGATGGGATGTAAAAAAAACTAAAAGTTTTAATATTTTTTTTCATATATGTGCTATGCGAAGGAGGCATATTGTCTAGTTCCTTAATTTTGTCATGAACTTGGAAGGTCACAAGTTCACACCCCTAGTCGGTCGGGGGTCGACTTGGTTCGTCATTGTCGCTCGGCATTCTTCGTTTCGCTGTCGCGCCCCCGCACAGCGATCCGATTCGGAGTCGCGCTTTGATTGAGGAATCGATTCTTTATCATCTCGTTTATATCGCGCACTGCTCCCTTGTCGGGTTACGACCGTCGTCGTCATAACCGTCGTCATAACCGTCATCGTCATCACCGTCGTCATAACCGTCGTCATAACCGTCGTCATAACCGTCGTTATAACCGTCGCCGTAACCGTTGTCGTTCGTAACCGTTGTCGTAACCGTCGTCATCATCACTGTCATCATAATCGTCGTCATAACCGTCATTCGTCATCGTCTTCGTTCGTCACCGTCGTCGTAACCGTAGTTTGTCATCGTCACCCTCATCGTAACCGTCGGTCGTCGTCGTCACCACCATCGTCGTAACCGTCGTCCGTCGCGCTCGCCCAGCCTCGCCCGCTCGTTGACAACTTGGGATAACGACGGACACCCTCGCCCGCTAATCCCGTTAGCGGAATTAACGCCGCGGCGCCGCCGCCGCCGATCAATCCGTCTGCCGCGCGTGGTTCACTCGAAGGCCATCGGTCATTTTAATTAGCGGTATTGGCCTTGACGGACGCGCGCACTCCAGGAGACCTTCTCCGGTGACTCGTTTGGCTGATTGGGGGTCGATTCCAGTTCATGCCGCGCGGCGCAACAATTACAATCGAGCGTCAGGCACGCCCGCCGCTTTCTCCTCTTCTCAGCCACAAGTACCACGGCAACGCGTCGTTTCAGATGCTCGAATTCTCTCGCTCCGTGATATCGTACATTTGGGTAGAGACCCGTAGACTCGCACGCAGACTGATCGACTCGCCTACTCTTGCTTGCGTAGACTCCCTTGCACTTATGTGATCCGTAGCGGTGAGCGCTACGCTGCGCTACGAACCCGGTGACCCAGGGTTTGATTCCCGCTCACGGCGAACACCAGTGATGATCATCTGAACCGGTCCTGGGCCTCCTCCCCTAGGTCGACTCAGCCTCAAATGAGTACCTGGTGCGGTGTGTAAAACATTGCCACTGGGGAGACAAAGGCGGCCGAGCGTGGGTTGCTGGCCACTCACCTCCTCGTGTGCCGTGCCGGCCTTCATAGGTGCTACTCGCTAGCTAACAGCACTTGCCCCAACAGTCTGTCAAGGTTAACACGTAGTAGGCTTTCGCGACCAATATCATCCATAATAAAGGTTTTTGTTGGGTTAGATCGCGTATAAAGTGTTCGTTCAACCCGCAACCACCCGACACAGCCAAATCTGGCTGTCGCCTGATGAAGCTGGTTGTAATTACTGGCGAAACGTCGTACGCGGATTGTAAATGTCGTGGGCTTTGCTCTCCAACACACCGGTGTGCTGTACTAGTACACTACACTATACACTACACTACTATACACCACTACTATATACTACACTACTATACACTACACTACTATACACTACACTACCATACACTACACTACTATACACTACACTACTATACACTACACTATACACTACACTACTATACACTACACTACTATACACTACACTACTATACACTACACAATACACTACACTACTATACACTACACTACTATACACTACACTACTATACACTACACTATACCCACTACACTACTATACACCACTACTATACTACCTACTATACACTACTATACACTACTATACACTACACTACTATACACTACACGCTAGTGCTGTACAAGTGATGAATTGGCCACGTTCTGTTTACGTCACAACCCTTACGAGTTGGCTGTGTTGGACGGCGATGAGTTTACGACACGTTTATATATTTACGCGATCTAATCCTAAACAAACCTGTAATAAGTCTGTTAAGGTGATACGAGGTTTGTACGTTTAACTTTCTCGCGGCGTACGTGGCCAACCGCGCTAATTGGAGGTGCGCGCGGTTGGGGGAGGGGGAGGGCGGCCGAAGGACGTCAAAACTAAAACCCGCTTGCGTGTGTGGCGCAGGCGATCTACACGCTGTTCCCGTACGTGGGCGAGCGCGTGGTGAGCGTGCCCTACACGACATCGTGGGTGCTACTCACGCAGGAGAACCCCTTCCTGGGCAAGTTCTCCCTCGAGGCGCGCAACCAGGCCAAGCCGCTCAGTGAGTTACCGCCGCGCGTCCGGCGAGTTTCGATCAGCGGCGCCTCGCGAGAGGGGCTCGGGGAGAGAGGGAGAGGACCATCACGGGACCTCACTTTCCAGTGTAGTGGGTTAGAATTAGGTGCGCACACACACACACAGCTTGGAGGCAATACTATTTATGAAACGGTAAGTAATATAACACCGTACATGAGGTGGTGACCACCTTCCTCAACTCACTAACACTCTGGAAGACGACACAGAGTGGACCAGGCAGGCGACGGGCTGCCTGGCCCAGGACGACGACCCGGGACTTGAGGACCGATGATGTCGTCTTCACTTCGGAGTTCAACAGCCTCGCTCTGCGTCCACACCACGCTTATATCCACTTCCCAGGCCACGCCTCCCTGCCCAGGCCACGCCTCCCTTCCCAGGCCACGCCTCCCTTCCCAGGCCACGCCTCCCTGCCCAGGCCACGCCTCCCTACCCAGGCCACGCCTCCCTTCCCCCACCTCACGGGAAGGTCTGGGTCCCTCCACCACGTGACCTCCAGGCACCCCCTTGGGGCCCCCAGCTCTCGTACGGGCCGACACAGCAGTGACGTGCTATGTCACTACAGCAGTATTACCATTGTTGGCAATAAACAGTTGTGTTAAGATGGCAAAACACCAACTGAAACCTTTACAAGAAATCGTGTCTGCATTAACCACAGATACTTGTGTTGAACATGCAAACACAAAAACACATGCTCTGGTAGTGTATTCATTGTCTTTGAACTGATTAAAGAAAGCTTTCTAAATAAAGCTGTCTAAAGAAAGCTGTCCTGGCAAGGGAGGTCCCAAGATGTAGCTGCTCACCCCGAGCTCTCATTACTCTGATAGGTGGGCTTTGTCTTTGTGCTGTTCGCTTTCGGCTTCCTCTGGTCTAACACTGTTGAGACTAGGCTCTAAAGAAAGCGGCGGTGGTTTGCCGCTGTGTGTGTGTGTGTTGTCCTTCCCCCCGCACCTCCGATTAGCCACCGCGCTAATACGGGTGCGATAGAAGTTCACCGTACGTACGTGCAACCCATCGGCATCGCACTGCCTTCTGGGAGTGCGCCGTCCCAGTGGCGGTTCTCCACCGTGACGTTGATTTTGTTTTTCTCGCCAGGTATTGGAAGCGTTGTGCTGAAGTACGAACCAGACCCGGAGTAAGTTTGATGCTCTCGCACACACACACACAGTTTAACATGTAGTAGGGCTTTCGTTACCAGTATGATCCATAATAGAGGTTTTTTGGGTTAGATCGCGTAAATATATAAATGTGTCGTTAATCCCGCCACCACCCGACACGTCCAATTAGTAACGTTTGTCACGTAAGCAAAACGTGCCAATTCGTCACCGGTTGTGTGTTGCAGAGTAAACCCACCACAACATTTACAACTCAAATACCAGTGACGTTTCGCCAGTGATTACAACAACAACAACCGGCATCACCAGGCGACAGCCACAGAGTTGTGGAGAAATCCTCTCCCGTTTCGGTCTTAAATAGAGGGGACGACATGAGACGTCGTCACTTGTGAGCCATCCAGGTGCGAGGAACAGAGGTGGGGGGCGGGGTGCGGTTAACGTGTGCATATAAAATACAATGGATATCCATTGCCGGTTGGGTTATTCATACATAATGTACACGCACAACGCGCATTTCTCCACAGCTCTGTGGCTGTCGCCTGATGATGCTGGTTGTGGTTGTAATCACTGGCGAAACGTGACGGTACTTGAGTTGTAAATGTTGTGGTGGGTTTACTCTCCAATACACAACCGGTTAGTGCTGTACTCGTGACTAATTGGCACGTTCTGTTTACGTGACAAACCTTGCTAATAGGCTGTGTCGGGCGGTGGCGGCTTTAACGACACATTTATATTTGCACAAGCTTAACCCAAAAAACCTCTATTGCACAAACACCCACGGCAAACGCTGCATGCTGGGAAGCTTCTTTCGGGACCAGACCGATTCGATCGACTCAGTCCCTGAAGAAGGTCTCCGAAACGTCGGACGTGGCGCCGAACGACGCGTGGCACGACTCGAAAGCGCTTCGGGAGAGAGAGAGACGTACGGCAGCAGAGCCGCAGAAACGCGCGAGCCCGGTGGCTTTACCGAGCCGCACCGGGAGCAAGGCCGAGGAGATGGAACAGTGGGCAGGTTTCTAAAACCTGCAGGTTTCTAAAACCTCCCCACCCCCCACCACTCGCCCAGCAGGATGATTGAATCCGCGTGTGGTGGGGTAAAGTGTGGGTACGCTCGCCTCTTCCAATGCATCCGCTCAACGTGGAAGAGTAGACCAAATGCCCTTCCGCCGGCAGTGGCGAGAGCCGGCAATTACACGGGGCGCGTTACCCTTTACTTGCTCTGCACGGGGAAGAAAGCTACAACTTGACGGGGGGTCCGCGATGTTGTTTTTTTTTTTGCCGTTCATTGCTTCCCCCGTCCGTCGCAGGCAGCCGGACTCGCCCCGCTGTCCCATCATCCTTTGCGGCTGGCGCGGGAAGACTTCCCTGCGCTGTTTCGTGGCCAAGAACGAGCGGCTGCACTACCTGCGCATGCTGGGCATCGACGTGGCGCTGCCCAGGCCGGCGGGGTGGAGAAGACGCGGAGGCGCCGGAGGGCACCGGGGCCGGCAACGGCGCCGGCGACAACGGAGACGCGGGCCCAGGCGAGTGAGACGTACGGCAGAGGTCGCAAACGGGTTTTGATTCCTTAGCCGTACCCGTACCCGGCCGCACCAGGGTCGCAAACGGCGACCCGTACCCAGCCAGGTACGGGTACCCGTTCCCTAACCGTACCCGTACCCTACCCGAAATGAGTGACAAACGACTATTCACCAGTGACTCACGGCCTACCCGTACCCGGCACCAGGGTCGCAAACGGGTACCCGTGTATCGGGTAGGGTACGGGTATCAGATACCCGATTGCGACCTCTGACGTACGGTGCTGGTGGGCGCCTCGCTTTGGCGGGGGGGGCCCCCCCTCTCCCCTCTCATCTCACTCCACTCCCCTCCCCTCCACGCACTCTCCTGCCTCTCCCCTCTCTCACTCCACTCCCCTCCATGCACTCTCCTGCCTCTCCCCTCTCATCTCCCTCCACTCCCCTCCACTCACTCTCCTGCCTCTCCCCTCTCATCTCACTCCCCTCCACGCACTCTCCTACCTCTCCCCTCTCATCTCACTCCACTCCCCTCCACGCACTCTCCTGCCTCTCCCCTCTCATCTCACTCTACTCCCCTCCACGCACTTTCCTACCTCTCCCCTCTCATCTCACTCGACTCCCCTCCACGCACTCTCCTGCCTCTCCCCTCTCATCTCCCTCCACTCCCCTCCACGCACTCTCCTACCTCTCCCCTCTCATCTCACTCTACTCCCCTCCACGCACTCTCCTACCTCTCCCCTCTCATATCACTCCACTCCCCTCCACACACTCTCCTGCCTCTCCCTCTCATATCACTCCACTCCCCTCCACGCACTCTCCTACCTCTCCCCTCTCATCTCACTCTACTCCCCTCCACGCACTCTCCTACCTCTCCCCTCTCATCTCACTCTACTCCCTTCCACGCACTCTCCTACCTCTCCCTCTCATCTCACTCTACTCCCCTCCACGCACTCTCCTACCTCTCCCCTCTCATCTCACTCTACTCCCTTCTCATCTCACTCTACTCCCTTCCACGCACTCTCCTACTTCTCCCCTCTCATCTCACTCTACTCCCCTCCACGCAATCTCAGACCTCTCCCCTCTCATCTCACTCCACTCCCCTCCACGCAATCTCCTATCTCTCCCCTCTCATCTCACTCTACTCCCCTCCACGCACTCTCCTACCCTCCCCTCTCATCTCACTCTACTCCCCTCCACGCACTCTCCTACCTTTCCCCTCTCATCTCCACCCCCTCCTTCATGCTCTCTCCTACCTCTTCCCTCTCATCTCACTCTACTCCCCTCCATGCACTCTCCTACCACTCCCCTCTCAGCTCCCTCCACTCCCCTCTACACACTCTCCTACCTCTCCTCTCTCGTCTCGCTCCACTCCCCTCCACACGCTCTGCTCCAGCAACCAAGTCTTTCTGTCGGCCATCTCTATATATATCTGTGTAGTAAGAGAAAGGCGGTCATCATATGCAGAGGAGAAACTGTATTTAGTCTGGAGTGACGAGTGGCAGGGCTCTACA